>NC_056727.1:1107990016-1108205016 GCF_019279795.1 Protopterus annectens
TTATTTACTTTGTAAGTATATATGTGATTCAATAGATGGCCCGCGGTGGTGGCGCTGCGGTAGCGTTGTCGCCTCACAGTAAGACGCTGTCCGGTTCGATTCTCAGCTAGAGCGTCTTCTGCATGGAGACATGCGTGAATGGGCGTACCTTCGTTGAAGGTTGTGCGTCAGGCCTGGCAAGCCGGTACGTAAAAATCAACTGCCAATCATTAGCGGACCTGAGTTCCGCTGTGGCGACCCCTAACCGGGAAAAGCCGAAAGACACAAACAAATGTGATTCAATAGATGCATTTACAAATGAGTTTAAGTGAATTTTATATGATAACTAATTAATGAGGTAAGTTGTTTAATTGACTGTGATATATAAGTAGAAATGTCTTAGTTTGTTTCATTTCTGAAGTCTTTGACTAAAGGGGCGATTAAAGGATTTATACGCTTAAAGCTGTGATTTATTCTAGTGAAGTGGTTGCACCTTCTTGTTATTTGTTATTTATATATCGATATATATATATATATATATATATATATATATATATATATATATATTTGGAATCAAAATATCTTCACAAACCAACTCCACTTGGCTACCTCTAAAGCCGATATAGTCCAATTTGATGACACAACTCTCATATTCTCTGCACCTAACATCCAACTTCTCCAACAAAAAGCTCAAGAAGCCTTCTCTGAAATAAAGAACTGGCTTAACGACTCACAACTCATACTAAATCCCAAGAAAACACAACTAATGCTATTCTGTTCTACTAAAATGAGCAACCTTACCTTCTCTAAACTCTCCACCAGCAAAACCCAAATCGCCCCCGTCACTGAGGCTAATCTCCTAGGAGTTACCATGGACCAGCAACTCAAATTCAAAGTATATATCAACAACCATCACTAATGTCCACAAAAAGAGGTTCCCTCTATCTCTTTAAAAGTCATCTAACCACCGAATCTCAAATTGCAATAGCCAGTACACACCCTCCTATCTACTCTACTTTATGCATCCCCAGTTGTAACTAATCTTAAAAAAACTGACCTTAATAAACTTTCTATCTGTTAAAACAAAATTGCTAGATTCGCTACCAATCCCAAATCATGATCCCACCACTGCCTTTCCCTACAAGCCTTACACTGGCTTGAATTTCCAAACCTATTACGGTACCATCAACTCAGCCTAGCTCATCTAATTCTGCACTATCCCGAGAAAACCCCCAACCTGACGGGCATGCTGAACTTTTACAATTCAAATAGACAACTTCGGTCCTCCAACAAAGCTTTAACTGAAACCATCACATGCAAAAACAACTTCATAGATTCACTATTTGCCCATGAAATAGCAAAAATATGAACAACCTTCCCCCTGACCTCAGACTACAAAACTCCACACCCTCCTTCAAAAGCCTACTTAAAACATACCTCTTCACCAACCATCTATGCAACTGTATGTAATTGACTCCCTGAAGCCTTGTCCACTCACTTTCTCGATATCCAATCTGTCCTGGACAACACAAACACCACCATCTAACTATACCTATCCATGTGTGAGCAATAATCTATATATGAGTTTGTGTGTGTGTGTGTGTGTGTGTGTGTATATATATATATATATATATATATATATATATATATATATATATATATACACACACACACACACACACACATATATATATATATATATATATATATATATATGTAATGTATATGTATGTATATATGTGTGTGTATATGTGTATGTGCTCTTACATGTATAGTTGCTTGAATGTATATATGGAAACAAACATTTATATATTCTTATTCAGTTGTGAAATATCTTGCAATTCTCTACCAGGTTCTTATCTACTCTCACTGTATATCTTGTACACCTGCATTTTCAACCAAACTGGGGAATATCCTCTTATTGTATACTAAAGGTTGTAAATTCTACAATCTGTATGCTACTACTCTGTAATGTCTCTTTTGTAAATTTTTCTTCTCTCTGTAAACCTATGGTGTTTTTCTCCTCAGGGCTCCGCTGAAAATGGACACTTGTTGTCCAGTCGGACTATCCTGGCAAACAAATGTTAAATAATTTTATCACCCACAGTGTCAGTTGAAGAGTGGACAAGTGGGGATGGATGAGAGATCCCTTGTCTTGTGTGAGTAGGTTCACCATGTGAGGTAACTTGTGATGATTGCCCTTTGCTCAGTGCAGAAGTGGGAATCAATGCTGTCTCAGCCAAAAGGAAATCACCAGCAAGATTTTGGGAGCATACTGTTGTACTTTGAACAGGACTTTTGAAATGAGGGGAAGGGAAAGAAAAGCATAAAGAAACATCCCCTTCCAAGAAAAAGAGAGGGTGTCCACTTTCCTAACCGGAGGACCCGGGACTCTGGCACAAAATAGTGGAAGTTATCTGTTCAGAGAGGAAGCAAAAAGATCCATTTAAGGAGTTCCCCACTGGAGAACTATGTCCAGAAACACATCACTGTAAAACATCCACTCAAAGGATTGAGTTATGGGCCTGCTCAGAGTCTCTGCTGCAATGTTTTGTCCGGAGGGAATATAAAATGCCTTTAGAATCACTTAGTTCCCACATTAAGAGTGCTAACCAGCAAGGATGATAAGACCTTAACCCCCCCCCCCCCCACGTTTGTTGACATACCATGTGGTATTGTCTGTCTGTTAACACCTTGATAGGACCTGGGCAGAACAGAGAATGGAATGCATGAAGAACCAGCAGAAGCGCTTTCATCTCTGACAGTGATATGGTCTTTCGGTTGATGAGGTCAGCAGACTCCCTGGCACCTTTAGTGAGCTGAATGCTGCTCCCCATCCCATGTCTGAAGTGTCTGTGAACAGCTCCAGAGAGGGGAGCGAAGGATGAAAAGGTATCCCTGGATTGAGAGTTAACTGCTGAATCTACCACTGATGCTCCTACTTGAGACATTGAAGAAGAGGAATGAAGAATTAGACTGGATGAGAATGCTAAAGTCAAAATGACTTTAGGAACCACTGAAGTTTTCTCATGTGGAGTTTGGCAAAAGGGAGCATACAAATGGTAGAAGGCATGAACTCCTGACCTCAAAAATTCCCTGGCTGTAACTGAAGCCAGAGGAAGAAGGAAGTGAAATCAAGAAATGAGAGCTGGGGCCCTGAGAGTAGGCAAGTATGCCAGCACAGTAGTAGTCTGGATCCTGCACCCCAGAGAATCATGATCCTAACAAGGAATCACAATGGGTATTTTGAAATTTGAAGTGAACCCCAGATTCTGTAGAAGAGAATGGCAAAATCAAGATTTTGAAACAAAACCTCTGGAGAAGATGCCTGAAACAGGAGGTCATCTATGTAGAGAAAGACTTGGATCTTCTTTAGCCTGCAAAAAACAATCGCAGTAGCAAGGAATTTGGTGAATACCCTTGGGGCAGTAAAACGGCTAAAGGGCAAAGCAGAGAACTGAAAATGCCAGAAAGCAACAGAGAAACATAAAAACTTCCTGAAAAGGGGGTGAACAAGCTATGAAGACAGGCATCCTTGAGGTCCACAGACACCAGATAAGCCTGAGGAAGCAATAGAGGGAACAATGCCTGAAGGGACAGCATTCAAACAGCGGGAACCTTCAGAAAGTGGTTTAGATGAGACAGGTCCATAACAGGTCTCCAAGTGCCCTCTTTCCTGGGCGTCAAAGACATTTTGGAGTAAAACCCCTTTCCCCTTTGGAAAACTGGAACTTCCTGAAGAGCTTCCTGAGTCAGAAGATTCTGAAGCACCCCTGGAATGGAAGGCAATAGTTCCTGAGGGGGCTGGGAAATGTCCATAAAAGGGGGAAGAGATTTCCAGACTATGAACTACCCTAGGCGGATGATGGACAGAACCCAGGAGTCCTAAGTCTTTAAACAAACAGGAAGGGAAAGAGAAAGAGGATCACTTCAGGATTGATGTCAGGTTGTCACGGGTATAAAAACAGGCAGCCGACACCATTACATCAGTTTTTCTTTCCCAAATGTCAGTAGCCCCCTAAATAGGGAGCTAAGCTATGATGTGAAAACACCACCAGTAAAAAGTAAATATCAATAGCCCTGTAAGGGGTGAGCAATAGACACAGAGGACAGAGAGAGACAAGGGAGCTGCAGGGTGGGAAACCAGAACTGCAACAGTGAATACACTCAAACATTTACAATTATGGTAAGTGTACACTACTGTACTATGTCCTTCATGTTTCACTGTTGCAGTCATCACACTTGGGTTGATTCCCAAAGCTGAAGAAAGGGTGGAGGCAGTCAAGAAGAGTTGGGGCTGGCTAGTATGCCCTGCAGGACTGCTGTTGCAAAACTAACCCTGGATTTGAAAAAGATAGGCAGGTGGTAATGCTTGGTGAAGGTGTGTATAGAACTCCAGGTAGCAGTTTCCAGAATGTCCCTGGTAGGGACTCCCCTGAGGAATGCTGTAGAGGTAGAAGTTGCCCTAGAGGAATGCATTCTTTTCCCATGGTGTTTGTAGCAGAAATGGATACAGTGTGCTATCCATTTGGAAATTGTTTGTTTTGAAATGGCCTTGCCCTCTGCCCCTGGTGCAAAACTGACTAGTAACTGGTCAGATTTCCTGAAGGGCTTAGTCCTATCAAGGTAGAATCTGAGCTGTTGGTGCACATCCAAGGAGTGCAGTATCCTGTCCTCTTTATTTTGAGGATTAGGGAAGTAGGTTGGCAAATGGATAGATTGGTTAAGAGCCACACTGGACACCAGTTTAGGCATAAAGGAAGGGTTAGTCCTGAGGGATACCCTGTCAGCATGAAAAATAATGAATGGTTCCACAGCCATAACTGCTTGTAGCTAAGACACTCTTCTAGCTGAAGTGATGGCCAGAAGCAAGGCTGTTTTCCAAGAGAGGAATTTGAACTCTGCTGACACTGCAGGCTCAAAGGGGGGGGGGGGGAGCGTGACCTTTTCCAGTACAAAGTTAAGGACCAAAGCAGGGATGGGGGCTCTCCTTGGTGGCCTTAAGCTGTTTGCCCCTATCAGGAACTGTTTGATGAGATGGTGAGAGAAGAGTGGTGGCTCAGTATTGTAATGAGCCGAGATGGTAGAGGCATGGATCTTAATGGAGGAGAAAGACAGGCCTCTGTGGAGTAGATCTGCTAGGTAATCCAGGATTAGAGGTAAGGAGGGCAGTGATGTGTCCTCTCCTTTAGACTGAACCCAGGAGCAATTCCTTTTCCACTTATCAGCACAGGATTTCCTTGAACTGGGTCTTCTGGCTTCAAGAATGACGTCCAGCACCTGCTTGCTTAGACTGGTCACTGGGGGAGAATTCAAGGAATAAGCCAGGCTGCAAGATTCAGGG
This sequence comes from Protopterus annectens, assembly GCF_019279795.1. Taxonomy (NCBI): domain Eukaryota; kingdom Metazoa; phylum Chordata; order Ceratodontiformes; family Protopteridae; genus Protopterus; species Protopterus annectens. Next base: position 1,107,995,340 of record NC_056727.1, read on the forward strand.
TTTGCAGTTGCGGATGCAAGATATGTCCCTCCTGCTGAGTGAGGAGGGCTGGGATCTGGGGTAGTTGCCAGGGTGGCACCGGTGACAGGCGACGCAGTATTGGGTACCAGTGGTGGAGTGGTCAGTCAGGGGCAATCAGGATTGTCCTTGGTCTGTCCTATCTTGAGTAATATTCTTGTGAGAAGAGGCAGAGGGGGAGATGCATAGATTGAGAAGTTTACCCGATGGAAGGATAGGCCATCCACTTTCAAGGCCCTGCTGTGAGGTGTCCCTGTGCATAATTTGCTGAGCTGGTGATTGTAGGAGGAGGCAAAAAGGTCCACCTCTGGGGTCCCCCTTTTCTGGGTTAGAAGGCTGAAGGTACTGGGGTGTAATTGCCACTCATTTGGGTCTAGGAGATTTCTGCTTAAGTCATCTGCCAGAGAGTTTTGTTTGCCTGGCAGGAATTGAGCTTGCAGATGAATATGCATGTCCAAGGCCATGTTCCACAGGGCCATGGCTAGCCTGCAGAGTGGGTAAGAGTGGGTTCCCCCCTGCTTGTTGATGTACCACATAACTGTGGTGTTATCTGTTTTTATTAGCAGGGGTTCTGGTGAGAGTAGAGATCTGAAAGCTGTCACAGCGTGCTGAGCAGCTAGCACCTCTTTTTGGTGTGCAGATGAATTTGACTTGGGCTCCAGTGGCCCTGAATGCACTTGTCATCCAGATGTGCCCCTCAGGCATAGTCTGAGTCTGTGGTTAGGGTCTGGATGGCGTGGGGTTGGGTAAAGGGAAGTCCCTTGTTGTGGTTGCATGCTGCTGTCTACCAAAGAAACTCTGTCCTTACACAAGGTATGACTGTTTCCAGGTCCTGAGAATGTTGGCACCAAAGGCTTTTTAAGTACCACTGAAGTTTCCTCATATGCAGTCTGGCATATGGACTTAGTAGAATGCAAGTGGCCATGAACCTTAGGGCCTGCAGGATTTTCTTTCCGAATAGCTGGGTTCTGGTGGCCATTTGAGTGAAGTAGCCTGTCAGGCTCGTTTTTCTGGAGTAAGGAATGCCATCTGGGATGCTGTGTCCAAGCTTGCTCCCAGGAATACAATCTTTTGACTAGGGACTAGTTTTGATTTCTTTTCATTGATAGTGTACCCCAGGGAGGTTAGAAGGTTCTTTACAAACATCAGGTGCTGCAACAGCTTTCCTGACTGTGCCTGAATCAGACAATCGCCCAAGTATGGGTAAATTTGAATCTTTCTCTGCCTGCAACAGGCAATGGCTGGAGCAAGGCATTTTGTGAAGACTCTGGGAGCACTGGATAAGCCAAAGGGAAGTGCAGAGAACTGATGATGCATAGATCCTGCCCTGAAACATAGGTATTTCCTGCATGAATTCCTGATGGGGATGTGCAGATAGGCTTCTTTACGTCTAGGGTGGCTAACCAGGCATCTTTGGACAGCATAGGAAGAAGCTGCTGAAGGGTAAGCATTTTGAATTTTGGTACCACCAGGAAGGTGTTTAGAATGGAAAGATCTAGGATTGGGCACTAAGTGCCCTCTTTTCTAGGTACCAGGAAAAGTCTGGAATAAAACCCTTGACCTATCTGCTCAGCAGGAACAGGCTGAATTGCCCTTATGGAGAGCAGGGATTTTACTTGGTTTTGTGCCTCTGCACACTGGTTTGGAGGAAGGTCTGGGAACCCTTTTGGGGTTGGCAGTGAGTGGAAGTAAAATTTGTACCCCTGGGATACAATGTTGAGGACCCATAAGTCTTTGGTGATGGAGGTCCAGTTTTTTGCTGGATGGGCAACTTTCCCTCCTAGGGGCACGAGCAATTGGGCAGAGGTGAGGAGTGGAATTGAGAAGTCATGGTGAATTCTTTCCATAAGGGGGTGGCTTAGCACTCCCTGTTTTAGAAGTGGAGGCACTCCATTGCTTAGATCTCTGCATACCCGGAGACTGTAGTCTGGGGGATCGGTTTCCATTCGGTCTAGTTTAAGATGGCCTTGAGGGGGCTGGAAAGGATCAATGTTTTGAGGGGCAATGCCTACTGAATCTTGGAGGCTGCACTTGCCAAAAATCTTTAACTGTCTGCATAGACTTAGCTTTTTCTTCCATCTTTTTTAGAACCTCTTCTGCTTTGGTGCCAAACAGATTGTCCTTGTTCAAAGGAGCATCTAATAATTTTGATTTGACATGGTCTGGCAAGGTCTGCTCCTTAAGCCAAGCATACTTTCTCAGTCCAGAACCAGTGACTGCTGCCCTGCAAGATGCTTCTAGGGCGTCAAAGCCACACTGCAAGATATGCTTGCTGACTTGGCTTGCAGAATCCATAAGCTCCTGCAATTATTTTCTGCACAGTCTGTAAAAGTATATCATTTTTGCTTAATAAGTTCCATAATATGTTGCTGGTATTTCAGCATGTGAAACTGGCAATTCAATGCCCTAATGGTGAGAGTTGCAGAGGTGTATACTTTTTTACCCCATCTGTCTAAAGCTCGGGAATCCCTGGGTGAAGGGGTGGGATTCTTAACTGTAGTTGCTTTTATACCTTTAGGTCCCTGGGAAATGACCTCTGGGTCAGCAGTAGGATTTTTGAAAATAAATTTGTGAGAGTCAGGGACTCTGTAGTACCTGTCTGGTTTGTTTGGAGCAGGGGGTGAAGTATCAGGAGTTAGAATGGATTCCATAAAGACATCATCCACAACTGGAAGTATTGCTAAAGTTCTATGTTGTGGCAAATATAAAAATTCTCTGAGTCTCTTTTTGGACTGAGGATAATCCTGGCATTCCCGGTGGAAATGCTCTCTTAAAGTATGTAGGGTTTCACCAAAAGAAAAATCCTTTGTAGGGGAAGCAGAGGGAATGGAGTCCTCTGCATCTGAATCCTCATAAGCAGATAAAGGCATGTCTTCATATTCAAAAACCTCAGAGTCGTCGGACTCTTGGTCTGTCAAAGCTGTTGGAGACAGGTCTCTCTCTTAGCAGGGGAAGGCTGGCTTCCCCTAATCAGCATAATCAGGTCTTCTGCCATTTTAAGCATTTGATGTTGTGGCAAGGAAGCAGGTGCTTGAGTTTGGCTCATTGGGTTTTTAGGCGTAGCTCATACTCTTGGCCTTAGAAACTCGGTAGTTTTAGACAGAACTGAAAACAAGAAAGAAGTCGGTTTATGTGGAATATCGGTAATGCGAGTGCCTGCACAGCGGCTCCAGACCCAACCAAGGTAGAGACATCCGCAGGTTCTGTAGTCAAAGAAGAGTCTTGCAGGATACCGGACTCCAAACGGGTCTCTGTAGCGGCATGCAAATCCATCGAAGCAGGCATCAGGGGCTGTGAAAGCGCCTCACTGAGTACCGGCTAACTGGTGACTAGCTTAAAGGAAACGTCGTCAGCAGTTTTGGACCTGTGCAGTTGTCGCCATCTTTATTCTTACTTTTTTTGGAAGATCAGTAGTCGAATGGCTTACCAAAGCCATTTTGGAATACAGAGATCGAGAGCAAAAGTATTTAGCGACAATAAAAGGGCCCGATGACGAATAGTTCGGGCATTGAACAAAGCACAAAACCGACAGCGAGGTACGTCGTGGTCTGGGCCTAAACAGGTGATGCAGTAAGAATGGAAATCTCGGTGTGGTATTTGCTTTCCACAGGCGAGACAAATGTTAACTTTTTCTGACATCGGTTACAGCAAGAAAAAAGGATCCCCAACGGGGCACTTAGCTTTAGAAGACTTCAGGATGATTCAATTCGGAAACAAAAACTCAGGTAGCGGCTTACCGGCACTCATACAAACTGCTTCTGCTTCGATTCCTCGACAAGAAAGACTGATGTAATGGCGTCGGCTTCCTGTTTTTATACCCTGACGACCTGACATCAGTCCTGAAGTGACAGCAACCAACGCAGAAATACTAAGTCTCTGGTATTCGGGCTGACTGAGGGCTACCTGCAGGCAGACAACCCAAGTTGACGACTGCAACAGTGAAACACGAAGATCATCAAAAGTTTCCAGTTATCTTTTTCTTCCCTATTATATCTCCCACATTAGCCATCAACCTGAGGAAAAATTATTTGGAGTCTGCTTGGGGTATAAAATATCTATGCAAACACTTCCAAGCAAAAATCCTAAATCTGCTAAACTTTGTTGCATGGCTGGAAGCCATACATATGTAGTCCCCATTGCTTCCTTGTGAATTGCTTATCTAATCTCTCTTCCCAATCTTTTCTAATTTCCTCTGATTGATTCCCACAGTTAACTGTGCAATATTCTACATAATCTACTAATTATCCCTTGAACAGTAGCTTCTGTTGTAGATTCAGCTAAATACTTTATCAGAGCAGGTCTTTCCCTTGGGATTTGCCTATCCCTTTGTCTCTGCCTTTATTCTGACCATCAACCCCTGCTAGAGAAGCAAATCTCTAGCCTGCAGGCTTCATTCCATTCTATAACCTTTCCCTCTCCAATTATTTCCTCCCAATAACTTGGTTACTTTGACAGTTTCCTGCAGTAAATTCTAGCCCCTCTTGCCTATTGTCTGTATCCCTAACTGCAGTCAACTCTACCAGCAAAATCTCCTTTCTCCATTCTTGTGCTAGCTTAGTTCTTAGAATACTTTCTACTTTATGAATATAATATTCTATATGTATATTATTCTTGTTAAGGATCTGTATCCAGAATCCTAGTGTCTCCTTATTTCTTGAATTTCCCCCATGCTTCATCATTATCCTTTTCTACTTTGAATTACAGCTTTCTGCTTGTGTTATGTATATGAGCCTTAACGGTGCGTCTCTAAAATATCACTTCAAATTGGGTAACCCTAAACCAGCTTGTTCTATTGGAAGGACCAACTTATCCCACTTGACCCTTGCCCTTTTCCCCTCAGAGATGAATTCCTTTTACTCTTTATTAGTTACTGTCCACAACTTCTCCACTGGTTGATAAAAAAATACCTGATCTTTAAATAAAACTAAAGGGACTAAAAACCATGTCCCCTGATTGTATCTTATATATATCCATAGGCAATAGCTTCCATTTTCTCAGTTTTTATATTATCTTTTGTTGGGTCTGTTTCCACATTTCCTTAACTGCCACAACAGCTTCCCTTTAAACCCATAATCCTAAATACTTCATTTTATCATGTCCCCATAAATATGGGTATTGCTGAACCAATTTATGTGTGGGTGCAGTTTACATGTATAGCCTTTGTTTTATATTCATTCATTTTAAATTGTGAAAAAAATGAACAGTCTCAAAATGTCCCACAAAGCTGAGATGTCCTTTTCTGGTTTTTATCAGGTACAAAATATATCATCATCTGCAAATAAAGCCAGCTTTTGCTGAATACTGTATCAATTACATCCTTGAATTTCCAAGTCTCACATTTTCTTTGCCAATGTTCTAAATATAATGCAAACAACATGAAGGAAACATGATACCCCTGCCTGGTTCCTCTGGTCAGACACAGCTTTTTAACAAAGACCCCTTCTCCACTTTGATTTTTGCCTCTGATTCCTCATATATCCTCCTAATTAACCTTATTATTGTATTAGGAAATGCAAATGCTTCCATTGTCCTACTTAGAAAATCCCAGCTTACTCTGTTGAATGCTTTCGCTGCATAGAGACCCACTAACAGCAGCAGTATTTTCTTACATCCTGCTTCCCTCTGGATCATCACTGTTCTATTAATGTTGTCAAATGTTTGCCTCCTCTCCACAAAACCATATTGATCCATATCTATCAATTTTTGCAACATCTCTGCCATTTTTTTAGACAATATAGGCAAACACTTTATAATCATGGTTTAACAATAGAAATAGGTTTATATGAAGCGGAATCTGAATGGCTTTACCATCTTTAGGTATTGCAAACATCACAGCATTTTTCCAGGACGTTGGTGCTTTTCCTCCTCTGACTATACTGTTAAACAAAACCTTCTAGAGCTTTACCACTCTCTTCACTCCTAGCTTCCAAACCTCCACAGGAACTCCATCTATTCCAGGACTTTCCCACAGATTTATTATGCATCACTGTTTTTATCTTATTGCCTACTGTTTTAACTGTTAATTGCTGAGCCTCGTTTTCCTCTAACCTTAACATATTTTAAGTCTTCCATTTGTGTTCTTTCATGATTTCCACATTTCTCTGCTTTATACAAGTTTTCTGAAATATTTCTAATACCACTACAGGACCCATAGGTATTTTTCTTGTAAAAGGCTCCCTAAGTTTGACAGCAACCTCTTCCTTTCTGTTGCCTAAGTTGTTGTGCTAAAAGTGTTTGTGCTCTGGAGTTATCAAAAAAAAAAAAGTTACTTAATAGCAATCTTTCTAAACCCATACATATTATCCAGATACTTCCCTGTTTTCTCTAACACTCTACAGTTGTACCTCTTCTTGTTCTCTGAGACTTCCCTAATACTGCAATACTTTGAAAGCCCTATAAATGATTATTGTTACTTCTTACTTGTATTTCTTTTTCTTTTATTTCTACACTATTTTTAAACTGTACTTTCATTTTATCCTGCTCACTAGCTATAACATATGAAGACATTTTTGTCTTCCCTAAAAACTTTCAAATAATTTCAACTACCCATTCCTCAAATTTATCTCTTTTTTAACAGCTAGGTGGGGAAATGCCAGTATCTCATTTTTAATTCATCATTCGGCATTTTTATCTTTGTTTTTATTGGTGCATGATCTGAAGTAGTTACTGGATGTGTTAAAAACTTTTAATCAACTACACATGTTCCTGCAAAATACAATTTGCAGGGAAATTGCAAGTGTTTAATAAAATATATAAAAGAACAGGAAGAGGCATCTTTAGAAAAGGGAAGGAGCAAATTGCATAGAAATACATGGAAACTGTAGGAACAGCATGTGTAGAATAACGGTAAGGAATAAGAGGAGAAGTAATGTTTAATGGAAGGCAAGAATTCAACAATGCATGTAATACTGGCCTGGTGACAGTTACAAGGAAAGAAAAATATGTGATGTACAATTTATCTAAATGGAAAAAATATTAACGTAGCTTGTTTTTTTTTTCCTGTTAATTTATGCGTGCCTATCTCTTAAGTAATAATAAATAAAGGGGTTTTAAAAATGATGCTAGTTGAAGTTAGACTTTTTTAAAGTAAAAACTAAAACACAAGAAAATGATGAAAACATGAAAAACAATAGTTATTTCTTGTATTTGTGAACTAATTATCTTGACATTTTTCCCCCACTGTTACCAGCAATTGGATGAAGATAAAGACAAGCTGCCAGTAGGTGCAGGCAGTTAATCATGACATTGCTGAATAGTGTGTTCTGAGTGAAATCTACACGGTACAATGCAATTAACATTATAATGGATGTTGGCAGGCAGATAAGTGAATAGTGTGTTCTGAATTAAATATGTGAGTAACAGCACCTCTGAAGAAAGTATTGGTGTCTGTATTATCAAAATATGGTAAAAAAAAAACTCAGATCCAGTTTCTTGCAGAGTTATTTCAATTGAAAGTCGTGACAATAAAATATGTATGTCTATACTAGCTAAAAGAATGGCAAGGATGTTATCAAAATTGATAGAAATGTATCAATGTGGTTGTGAGGGAAACGTTACTAAAACAAGGATTATCCAGAGGGAAAGTAAGAAAAATACAGTTGTGTACACTAACCATAAATGTAGATGTTCGAGTGTATTCACTGTTGCAGTTATCACATCTGGGGTTATCCCTGCCAGAGTAGCCCTCGGCCGGCTGAATACCAGAGGCTTAGTATTTCTGCATCGGTTGCTGTCGCTTCAGAACTGACATCAGGTCATCAGTAGTATAAAGTAAGGCAGTCAACGCCATTACATCAGTTTTTCTTGCCCTGTCAGGAGCCCCCAAGTGGGAGCCAGGTTATGGTGGCAGAACCCCACCAGTAGAAAGTAAATACCAAAATGTTCCTTGTAAGGAGAGAGAGAGAGAGAAAGAAGAGGGGGATGGAGGTAGGGAAACCAGGACTGCAACAGTGAATACACTCAAACATTTACATTTATGGTAAGTGTACACAACTGCACTGTGCTCTTCGTGTTTCACTGTTGCAGTCATCACATTTGGGTTGATTCCCAAAGCTGAGGAAAAGGATGGAGGCAGTCAAGGAGACTAGGGGCTGGCTAGGATGTCCTGCAAGACTGCAGTAGCAAAGCCTGCCCTGGATTTGGAGAAGATAGGCAGGTGGTAATGCTTGGTGAAAGTGTGAACAGATGTCCAGGTGGCAGCCTCCAGGGTGTTCCTGGTGGGGACTCCTATAAGGAAAGCTACAGAGATGAAGGCTGCTCTGGTGGAGTGAGTCCTGACCCCCTTAGGGCGAGGTTTTCCATGTTGCTTGTAACAGAAATGGATGCAGTGTGCTATCCATTTGGAAATTGTTTGTCTGGAGATGGCTTTGCCCTCTGCCCCTGCAACAATGCTAACCAGTAATTTATCAGACTTTCAGAATGATTTAGTCCTGCCTAGATAGAATCTGTGCTGTCTGTGCACATCTAGAGAGTGCAAGATCCTTTCCCCCTTGTTTTGTGGGTTAGGGAAAAAGGTGGGCAAATGAATGCATTGTTTGAGAGCCACACTGCACACCACTTTGGGCATGAAGGATGGGTTAGTCCTGAGGGAAACCCTGTCAGCATGGAAGATGATGAAGGGTTCCACAGCCATGAGTGCTTGTAGCTTGGAGACTCTTCTGGCTGAAGTGATGGCCAGAAGAAAAGCGGTCTTCCAGGAGAGAAATGTTAACTCTGCTGAAGATGCTGGTCCAAAGGGTGGCAAGGTGAGCTTTTCCAACACAGAGATAAGGTCCCAAGCTGGGGTGGGTGCTCTTCTGGGTGGCCTCAAGTTGCTAGCCCCTCTTAGAAATTGTTTGATCAGAGTGTGAGAGAAAAGGGGCTGCTCAGTGTGGAAATGAGCAGAGATAGCAGAGGTATGAATTTTAATAAAGAAAAAAGAGAGACCACTTAGTTGCAGGTCAGCTAGGTAATCCAGGATGGGGGTAGGGAGGGCTGTGCCATATCGGCTCTCTTAGCCTGAATCCAGGTGCAGAGCCTCTTCCATTTGTCACCATAAGACTTTCTAGTGCTAGGGTGTCTGGCCTCATGTATAACATCTAGAACTTGTTTACTGACGTTGGCAGATTGATCAGTGGTCAGGGAATAAGCTAGGCTGCCAAATTGAGGGTCTGCAATTGGGGATGCACAAATTCTCCTTCCCTCTGGGTCAGGAGGGTTGGGGTCTGATTGAGATGCCATGGTGGCAGTGGGAACAGGCTGCACAGCAGTGGGTACCTGTGCTGGCAAGGCCAGTCTGTAGCAATAAGAATTGTCATTGTTTTTTCCTTCCTTATTTTGAGCAGCTTCAATTTGGAAGACGAAACTCAGGTAGCGGCCGACTGGCACTTGTGCGAACTGCTTCTGCTTCGGGCTCCTTGGCAAGAAAGACTGATGTAATGGCGTTCGCTGTCTTACTTTATACTACTGATGACCTCACGTCAGTCCTGAAGTGACAGCAACCGACGCAGAAATACTAAGCCTCTGGTATTCGGGCTGCCCGAGGGCTACCCTGGCAGGGATAACCCCAAATGTGATGACTGCAACAGTGAAACATGAAGAACATCACCACTATTGTTGGTAAGTACTGATGCACATAAACCATTCAATAAAAGAAACAGCTTGGATTTTATGAGTAGTGCAATGGTAGTATTTGCATTCCCTGGCAGAATAATGAAGAGCACAGATGGGTCCGAGGAAAAAATGAAGGTGGGAGGATCCCTCTCTAACAAGCTGTGTTTGAACAGAGGAACCAGGCAGAGATGCCCTCTTTCTTATCTATTTGCTTATTGTTTAGAGAAGTCAGCAAGGAAAAGAAGAGATTCACAAATTTAAGGACATAACTGGTGCAGTAATAAAAAAAAAGTCAGTTTTACAGCTTTATTTGCAGATATTACTTGTACTTGATACATCCAGAGAAGGACATTTTGGTGTTGGGGAACATTTTCAAACAGTTTCAAGCCTTTCCAGGATCAAAATAAATTAATATAAAACAGGTGCTATAGTGGTCAACTATACTACCACACGTGACAAGATGAAGTGTTTAGGTGTAGTGATTATAAAGGATTCTGTTAACACAGATATGGATGTGTAAGAAGAGACTTAACACAAGATGGTGCAAACTGAGAGCTCTTGACTGTGGATATGTTTTTGGTCCTTTTAGTTGTACACATGGGTCAGACACATTTTTATCAACCAGAGATGATGATGTGGAGAAGTTGTGAATGAGAATTAAAAAATAGTTATAGAATTTATTTGGAGGAAAGAGTACAACAGTTAGGTAGGATAAGCTGATTGTACAGACAGAGCAAGTTGGTATAGGGGTACCTGATTTGAAGGTCTTCTTTAAACCTATGCACTCAAGGCTCAGTCATATAAGTATTGTAAGAACGTTATAAATTAAAGTAGAAAAGGATGCTTATGAAATGGGGTAGGGGGTCAAAATATAAACACACTGGGATATTGGATGTACGTCCTTAAGGGAAAATAGCAAAACAAATACAATATTTCTACAAAGTATCAGAAAGTATTGTAAAAACAAAGCCAGCATGGGAACGGAGAAAGGAGATTTTACCTATCAAGTATGTCTGCAAGTAAGGGTATAGAAAACAGGCAGGAGGGAGCTTAAATTGAAGTTATTGACAAAGAACCAAGGTATTAGAAGCAAATAACTCAGGGAGTAAAAGGTAACAGAGAAGGATGAAGCTAAGTAGGAGTTTGGACAGCAGGTTAGACAGTCTTATTTTATCAGAGACTGACAACAGAGTACAAGCAAAAAGAAAGGAGAATGCTTCAATGAAATTATAGTCGAGCACGGAACAGATCATGTTTAAAAATGGGATAATTAAGTAGGATACATAAAATACTGATAACTATAAATATAAATCACAGGTTAGACAAAGTTGGGAAATGATAACAGAAAGGCAAATTAGAAAGGAACAATGGAATGAACGCAGAACCTTCAACAACCCTGTAGGGCTCCCAAGTATGCAAAAAAGTCTAGAAGATTTAGGAATTTTGCATGGAAGTGTTTGCAGAGACATTTTACACCCAAAGTAGATATCAGAAGAATTTTCCTCAGGCAGACAGCAAATGTTGGGAGATGTGACAGGAAGAGACACATAACTGGGAATAATTTCTGGGAATGTAATGAGTTGGCAGATTTTAAAAATTCTCTACAGAGTACTTTGGCAGAAATATTGAGGGAAGACATGGTAGTAACTTAGGAAATAAATATTTTGAGCTAGGATATATGACCTGAATTGTCTGGGCATATCAGTGCCTTTCTAAGTTTAACGCTACTGGCTACAAAAAAAATGCAATTACCAAAAACTGGAAATCAAAATTTAAACCAAGAGTAAAGGAAACTCGGAACACTGTAAAGGAGACAAAAGAACTGGAGGTGATATCTTTAGAAAAGTGAAGCAGTAAATTTTAAAGAAATAAATGGAATTTTGTGGAGCCAATACTAGCAGAGTACTGTTCAGCATGAGGAGTGAAGTTTAGGGGGAGCAGGAACTGAGCTATTTACATCATGTTGGAGTGAATGAAAAGTAGTTAAAAAGAAAATACATGTGTATTCTGCATAACAATGGAAACTATTATAGCTTGTTTTTTATTAATGTATGCATGAATGGGCGTTCCTTCGTTGAAGTTTGTGCGTTAGGCCCGGCAAGCCAGCACGTAAAAATCTAATGCCAATCATTAGTGGACCGGAGATCCGCTGTGGTGATCCCTAACCGGGAAAAGCCGAAAGACACAAAAAAATGTGAACTCGTTGCAGCTTAAATATGATTATTTAATAAAGATGTTTATGATAGAAGAGAAACTCTTACCTGGTCAGAGCTGTTCCTATTTGCTGCATGAACTCCTGCCTTTCCTCCTTTGTCTGTCTTGGCAGGATATTCTTTTCCTCCAACTCTTCTTTTGTAGGTCTATTGCTTAGTTTAATAGCCAGTGTATCTTTCCGTTTCACCTTGTTTGCTAGGGAATCTAGAGACAAATTACAGCAGATGTGTAATAACTCACTTCCAAAATACTAGTTTAACTGGCGATGTAAGAAAATTAACTATGCAGTTTTAACATCAATGAAAAAAAAGAAATTATGTACTTACAACAGCGTTCCATGTGTGTTGTCCTTCTCGACCTTTATTCTCACTAATGGGTTGGTTCAGATCTGTCAGATCCATCTCGGCCTTTCCAAAAGCTTGAGATCTTTAGCAAAGCTCGAGGACATCTTTCCCTACCCATAATGCAGTTCCCCAACTTCCTCAGATCTTGTTTGCCTGCCATCAAATCAGAAAGCGAGCAAAAACTTCTTTTATACGAAATAATACCCACAGTACCTACCATTTATCAATGGGCCAAACATCTACTCCGTCTCCCAGGAGTTTTGGAAGGGGACATGGAGGGTGGGTTGTGAGAATAAAGGTTGAGATGGAGAACACACATGAAATGTTATAAGTACATAACTTCTTTATGTGTTGTTGTCAATCTCGCCTTTATTCTCACTGATGGGACCACGTCCCAAGCAACCTGAGTCTTGGGTGGCTCATGGGAGTATATTCCTCAGAACCATAGAACCAAAAGAGGCTCTACACCTGGAGGCAAAATCCAGTTTGTACTGAGTAATAAAAGTATGAGGTTTTTCCCACGTAGCTGCAGCACAGATATTGTCCCAGGGTAACCTTGCTTGGAAAGCTGCAGATGTAGCTACCCACCTGGTGGAGTGCGCTTTAACAGGGAAGAGAAGAGACCTGTTTTTAGAGCTGTAGGTGTAGTATATACAAAATGTGAGTCATCTAGGTAAGGTAACCTTTGTGACTGGTTGACCTTTTCTCATCTCAGAACAGGAAATAAAAAGTTGATCCAATTTTCTAAATCCTGAAGTTCTGAGCAAGTAAAAGCATAACTGTCTATGTACGTCCAGAAGATGCAAAGAGAGTATTCATCTTTGTTCAGGTAATTCAGGAAGAAAACTAGCAGCTCAATAGATTGGTTTAGATTACTTTCTAACACATCCTTTAAAAGAAAGGATGGATTAGTGCATAGATAAACCCTGTCCTTACGAAAAACCAAGTATGGGGGCTTGGTAGATAAGGCTTGCAACTTAAACTCCTCTGGCTGAGGTAATAGCCACTAAAAATAGTGTTTTTTTTCCAAGACAGAAACTTTAGATCACATGTGGCCGAAGTTTCAAAGGAGGAACAAGTGATGTTTGTTAATATGAAATTCAGATCCCAGGGAGGAGATGGATTTTTGTACGGAGGTCTTATCATTGTTGTTCCTTTCAAAAAGGCTTTACAAAGTCTGTGCGACATAAATCACAGTGCCATTTTCTCCCACATGAAAATTTTAAATTGCTGCCAGTTGAACTCTAATAGTAGAAGCAGCAGAACCCTCAAGACAAAAGTTTCACCAGAAATTCCAATATAGATGTATGGATGCAGAAAAAGGATCCATCTGATTAACACTCATCCACATTACAAACGTATTCCATTTACTCTTGTACAACATTTGTGTAGAAGTTTTATGGGAAGACGACAAAATATGTCTTATTGCTGAAGGAGGAAACCTGGCAATTAAGGGAACTGGAGAAGCCAAGCTGTCAATGTGAGGTTGTGTAGGCTGGGATGCACCATTCCCGATGGATGTATCAGAAGGTCTGGAGCTGGGTCCAGAAACCACGGTTCATCCAGAAGATAAGACTGAAGAAAAGGAAAACAGATTTGACGAGGCAAACAGGGTGCAATCAGGATTACCGTAGTCTCCAACAAACTTACTTTCTGTATTAACTTGGGAATCAGGAGAATTGAGGGGAAAGCATAGAGGAGTCCCAGAGGCCAGTCGTGAACACGTGCATCCCTTGGTGACTCCCCCTAGAAAGGATTAAGGTAAAGTAGTTGCTGCATTTGGCATTGATGGGTGATGGAAAGAGATTGCAGCAAGGCTGGCCCCATTTTCAGAAAATCTCTTCCGCAACTTTCTGATTGAGGGACCCCTCATGCAGCCATAAAATGGCCCTGCTCAGTTTGTCTGCAATCACGCTGGATTTCCCTGGGATGTGCGTTGCAATCAGGAAATGGTTGGAGATTGTTGCCCATTGCCAAACCCTCAGAGCTTCTCGAAAAAGGGGGTAAGATCTGGTTCCTCCTTGTTTATGTACCAGACTACTGACATGTTTGACTGAATTGCTATCGTTCTTAGACAGAGAGTGTCCTGAAATGCTTGCAACACCAAGAGCACCACCCTTATCTCTATGAAGTTTATGTGCAAGTGAGCCTTGTGCTCCTGCCAGGTGCCTTGGATTGTCTTCCCCAGGAAATGCCCCCCCACCCTATCTGGGAAGCATCTGTGGTCACCATGGCTTGGGGTTGAGGGGAGATAAAGGGACAGCCCTGAGACACTGAAGAAGAGTGAATCCACCACTCAAGATCCTTTTGCAGGAGTTGGTTATGAGGATCTTGTGCGACACTGATAATTCCAGGATTGACCACTGTGTAGAAAGTAGCCACTGGAGTACCTCATATGCAGGCGGGCTAAGGGAATAAGTACGACAGATGCTGCCATCTTCCCCAGAACCTGTAGCACTTGTTTTGCAGTGGCTCAAGTTTTCCTGATCAAGTTTCACAAGTAACGGAGATTGTGCACTCTGTTGTGAGGAAGTCTTGCTATCAGCGTGGTTGTATTTATCTCTGCTCCTATAAATATTAAGTTTTGAGGTGGTTCTAGGGCAGATTTGTCATAATTTATGGTAATGCTTAGGGAAGAGCAAGCCTGAAGTGTATAGTCCCTGGTCTGTAGCAGAAGATGCTACAGACATCCAGATACGGAAACACTCAATCCTTGGCGTCGCATTTGGTGAACACACTGGGGGCTGTAGTGAGACCAAAGGGCAGAGCTCAAAACTGGAAGTGACTGGCTTCTAGCTGGAAGCACAAGAACCTTCTGGATCACCTTTCCATTAGAATGTGATAATATGCATCCATCCAATTATCTTTTTCCAGGAATGGAAGTATTGACTACAGTTATCACCATCCAGAACTTGGTCTTTTTCACAGATTTGCTTAGTTAGTTTGCTGAGATCCAAGACTGGTCTCCATTCCCCTGTTCTCTTTGGAACTAAAAAGAATCTGCATTAAGTTCCAGATCTTCTCTGCTCTGTGGGGACTTCTTGGATAACACTTTTTCATAGCAACTTTTAATTTCTACCATTGCTTACTGCTTTTGGCTGGCTGGAACGTCTAGAACTGACTTGTTTATGGGAGTGGGGAAGGAGAAAGGAATCATATAACCCTAAATATAATGTCCTGCATCCATTTGTCGTTTATCTTTTGCCAGGTTTTGAGGTGCAGTGACAATCGCCCCCCCCCCCCCCCGACTGCCTCCAGGTGAGCAGTCGGGCACTCCTTCAGGAGTGCTAAAAGGGTCTGCCAAAGAAAGATTCTCTGGAGTCTTGATTATGCGGGGCTCCTCTGCCACAAGGGCTGAGTCTTCCATTATTGTTCCCTTTCTGCCCCTGGGGAAACTACCACCTTTTGTGCCTGGGTAACAGCTCTGATTTCTTGAACCACATCTTTCCACTACCCCTTTGACTCTTAAGGAATGGTCTGGTAGGTGCGGAAAAATGTACTCCAATGATAAGACAAGGTGTTACCTTCCTGTTCACACCTGGTCAGGGTTTCTTTTATTTTAGGCCCAAAGAGAGATGAGCCATCAAAGGGGGCATTGACAAACGAAGACCTGAAAGGCTCTGCGTAATCGCAAACTCACATCCAGGCCTGTCTCCTGATAGAGATGCCTGAACCCGCCGCCCTACTCACTCCATCTACTGCATATGAAATGAGTCTCATGGATGAGCTGACAAGTGAATTCAGGGTAGCGAGCTGTGCATCGACCTTACCTGCTGCTGCATCAGCTACAGCTCCTTGGAGGGAGTCTGATAGTTCCTTTAACAGGTCCTTCTGAAGTCTGGTGAAATGAGTCAAGTAGTTCAGCGACTGTAAGGTAAAAGCCACTGATGAAAAGAGGTGCTTCTCATACCTATCCATAGTCCTGGAATCCTTATTAGGAGGATGGATAGAGGAACTGGTCTCAAAGAGTTCCTTTTTCGTGGCTGCCGCCACGACCATGGCATCAACTGCTACACCTTTGTTTAGGAAAGCCTGAACCTTAGGAGCTGTAATATACTTATAAACAAATAAAAGTGGTAAAAAATGCCCAAAAAGTACTGATAACCTGTATAAAGGCACCGGAAACCAGCTGGTCCACTCAACAGAAGTTTAACCCAAAGCACACACAAACACAGTAACTAAAGCACATAAACGTTGTAAAAACAGTTCCACTTACGTTTTCATCTTACAAACCATCAGGCAGCTATGTACTGTCCCAAAAGTCATGTTAAATACATTTTCAAATGGAAATTAACCAATAAGAAGCATTGATCAATTAACAATAAAGGTTCAGTGTAAATGAATTAAAATACAGAATATATGAGACAAATAAAACTAACATATAAAATCAGTCTTAAAACTTTTATAATGTAAAATGCATCAAATGGGGTGTATTGTATAAAATTGTTCACATAAAATGCTTAAAATTCTCATGATATAAAGCAATAAATATTTTATAAAAACGTTTATATAAAACCATGTAAGAAATGATAAAATGAAGTAGCATGAAACAGCACCATCTAGTGGAAAAACTGGAACAATTACATAAATAAATCAATGAACTGACTGTAACATATATATATAGGTTCATAGGTAGGTACTAGGCTATCTGCCAGAGGGCATTTTTAAGCCTAGCCAGAGTGTGCCAGCTTTCGCCACCCCATTGATTAATTAACTGAGCCTCTGTCAAGCAGAGCCAATGAAGTGATCCCAGGGGTGTATTTTCTGTTACCCATCCACTCGTCAAGGCTTCTCTTGAAGAGTGTTAGTGAGGTGCTCTGCCTAATGTAGTTAGGAATTTTGTTCCAAAGAATGGAGAGTCTCTGTGACAGGAATCTATCCCTCCAGCATGTTCTATTTATTGTTGTGGCAAGGTTTTGCTCACTAGAGCACTTGGCTCGCAGTGACTTGGATTTCTTTAGGTGGAGCACGTCCATCAATTCTGAGTTGGACATGGCTTTGTAAGTCAGGCAGAGATCACCTCTAAGTAAGCGATATGCCACTGAGTACAGCTGGAGTTTTTTTCAATCGGACTGCATAGGACATTTGTTTGAGGCCAGTAATCCTCTTGATGATATATGTCTGTTTTGGGATGTACCTCACAAGACACTTCCAACAGCTGGAAAGACCACAAAAGCACCTCACCAAGAGGATTACATCATTTATGCAAACATCATTCTTTTATATTGGGAGAATAAATACATTTTTGCTTCAGATTTTAAAAGTTGCTGGAACCTTTATGGGCGTTTTCTTGATGATATATGTCTGTTTTAGAACAACCCAGAAAATAAATTTCTGAAATTTCTGGAATACATTACTAACACTACTCATTTTTTACATTTACATATCAAATAAACAACACTGAGTTGGTTTACTTGGATGCTAATATACAGAGGTTTGGCAATGGTTTTAAATCCAGGATACATAAGAAACAGACGTTTTCTAATTCCTATTTACATTACACTAGCGCCCAGGCCCACATTGGAAAAGAGGGGTAAATAAAAGGTCAGTTGGTGAGGGCTAATACAATGACCTCTGATGATCAGGATTTTCAGAATGAATGTAAATACATTATGGAAATGTTGAAGGCTAGATGTTATCCTGGTGACTTGTTAACTGAAGTTTATACAGAAATCATGGAGGCCAGGGCTCCTAGATTTGCTCCCATCTTGGGTAAAACTCTGCCTTCTTTGGATATGGCCACACCTAATGGTGATGATGACTGGGGTAAATTTCCATCTGCCCAGATCATTACTTATAGTGGTGAAAGTAATGTAGTGAAAAGGGTAATAAACAATGAACGGAACAGGTTTGTCAGGTTACCAGATTTAAGCTACATATTTGAAAAAACACTTAAATATGTATATAAAAAAGGTCGAAATATTAAAAATATACTAGAAGGAGGTTCACATAACCAAAACTATGGCATTTGTTTGAGTAGAAAGAAAGGAACATACAAGTGTGGAAACTGTCCTCAATGTTGTAACATCTGGAATGGAGATGTTTTGTTTTTAAAATGTAGAAACAAAACTATTGTGACCAAAGGGTTTGCAAATTGCAGTACCACAGGTGTTGTTTACATTGCCCTGTGCGGGTTATGTGACTCTTTCTACGTGGGTAAGACAGAGAGAAAGTTAAAACAAAGAATATATGAGCATGGGTATGATACAAGAAAGAAAAATGACAACAATGCCCTGTTCAAACATTCACAAGTATGTGTAAATGCTGAGTTTAAATTCTTTGTGATAGAAGTTGTACCTACTTACCCCACAGGGGAGGAACCTGGGAGACCCGGCTTGAATACAGGGAGTTATACTGGCAATTGCTGTTGGATGCCAGTAACCATCCAGGGTTAAATGACATGGTATCTTTAAAGCCAGTTCTGAAACTCAGATCTGCCAAATTATAAACTACAACAGTACAATGATGATTATTATATTAAATTAATTTTAGAACAAGTTTATATATACATTTATATATATTTTACAGTCAGTTCATTGATTTATGTAGTTATTCCAATTTTTCCACTAGATGGTGCTGTTTCATGCTACTTCATTTCATTATTTCTTACATGGTTTTACATAAACGTTTTTAGAAAATATTTATTGCTTTATATCATAAGAATTTTAAGTATTTCATGTGGACAATTTTATACAATACACCCCATTTGATGCATTTTCGATTACAAAAGTTTTAAGACTGATTTTATATGTCAAAGTTTTATTTGTCTCATATATTCTGTATTTTAATTCATTTACACTGAACCTTTATTGTTAATTGATCAATGCTTCTTACTGGTTAATTTCCATTTGAAAATGTATTTAACATGAATTTTGGGACAGTGCATGCCTATCTGATGAATTTGTAAGACGAAAACGTAAGGGTAACTGTTTTTACAACGGTTAGGTGCTTTGATGTGCTTTGTACTTTTAAGTTACTGTGTTCATGTGTGTTTTGGATTAAACTTCTGGTGAGTGGACCAGCTGGTTTCCGGTGCCTTTATACAGTTTAGCTGTAATATATTTGTTTGGCCTCCTAGGAGTGGGTTCTATGGAATCTAGGGTCTCCCAAACCTTCAGAGAGATTAACTCAATAAGCTCATTGGAAGGTGGGGTCACCCGAGAGGTTGAAGGGTGAGATCCAAAGGCCTTCAGGTAAACTGATCTCCCTGCAGAAAGGGAGGAGAACTGCCAGTTACCTCTCCGTTTTAAAATTTCTAGGATGTCTCCAAAGGAGACATCCTCAGGAGGTGACCATGGGGACCTTTCTGCTTCATCAAGGCCAGTATTGGAAATGACGGACTCCTCTGGAGAGTCTAGATGCTTCCTCTGGCATGTTCTCTTCCTAGGGCCTTCCTTAGTGGAGCATTCTTGGGAAGTGTCGGAAGGGGGGGGGGGGGGGAGTCCCCTGGGGGACATCCTGAGATCTGGGATCCCTGCAGTCCTGTGGATGGGAGTGAGTAGGCAAGACACCTGGCCCAACAAGGGAGGAAGATTCGAGTAGGGCTATGCCTGAGACTGAGCAGTAGTCACCACCCTCCTCAAGACTTCGAAGGCAGTCTGCCCTTGCTGCAAAGAACTCCCTGGACCCAACAAACAAGAAGTTGAGGCCAAAAGAATCTGTGGAGCAGAAGACAGAGGCTATGAAGTTGAGGTAGGAGCAGAAACCATCCTAGCTGACGCCCAGTGAGGCAAGGTTGGACCTGAGGAGATCAGAGCCAGCTCTGAGGACCTGAACGGCGAGTGTTGGCTCCCAGATGTCTCCTGACACCGGATATGAGGAGCCAACGGGTCATGAACCAGATACAGGCACAAGTTGGATATCGGTGTCTTCTGGCTCTGAAACCGAAGGACAAATTGGAGGAAGAGCAAACACCGAAGGGGAAGATTGTGTCTGAGCAAACTCCTTTGGGCTCAGATCCAAAAGTAACTTGGCCAAGACAGGTATCTTTAGAAGCCTCTGTACCACCCTATCCGCATCTTCATTTGAAGGACTCCTAGCTGACCTAGTAGACAGTGTCCATGATCTGGATCTGGTCAAGAATGGCCAAGAAAGTAGAGAAGTAATTGCCTCCAAAGCTGGAGATCAGCTCGTATCGAAATTCAGTTAGCAATGGGTCTTTTGGAGCCGAAGAGTCTGTAGTAGTAGACTTTGGAGATGAGGGGGGGGGGGGTTCTTTCAACTCCGATAAAGTCTTTGATCCGGAGGTTCCTGCCTGCTCTGAAGGTTCAGTCAGAGTGGACATCTTTGGCTGTTTTGGTTTCAACTCCAAAGAAGATTTTGAAGCCAGAGAATGACATTCCGCTTTCTCTGATTTCGGGGAGGAGGAAGCAGAGGAAATAGCCTCAGAAAACAGGGATTTCAATAACCCCTTCAAGATCAATTTATTCTTAAGTTCCATAAGCGCTCTCTGATTGAACGTGTGGCAAATGGAACAGGACTACTGCAGGTGAAGGAGCCCCAAACCGAACATACACATGTTTGAGACTTACAGCCACAAAAAAACTAACAATACAGCTACAAACCAAACAGAGAGGAAAGGAAGATACATTTTCTTTTTATATATATTAAATGGACTGTGGTTAGACGCCCTCTAACTAAAACGGATGCTAAATCGGAGAAACACACCTCACTAGAACACGACAAATCACCAAATGAACCGCAGGTAACAGCCAAGTAGTTCACCAAGTTTAATAAACGTATTTCACAATCCACAATACACAGCAAACACTTTCATCCATACAGGACTTCCTCAGACTGAATAATGTGCATCTAAAACATTCAAATATTTATACAAATTCTAAAAACAACACATGACTCAATTAATACTGATGCAACTTCCTCCTTATAAGGTACACTACAAAATCAGATCATTTAACCCAGGTGGATAGCATGCATTAAGCCTTACCTGCCATACATATTCTTTCCACCAGAGTTCCTCCTCCGCATCAAATCTGTTATTAAAATTTAACACTTCATCTAATACAATAAATTTGAAGTCTACATGGCATGCAGTGTTAATTTTGTAATGCTTGCCAAATGCATTTTTTTCATCTTTCGTGGAGACAGCATATTTATGCTCGTATATTCTCCTATTTAATTCTCTTGTTGTGCACCCTACATAAAAAGACTTACAGGACAAACAGATTGCTAAATAAATCAATCTAGATTAACAGCTGTATCTTCCTTTTATCTTAATTTTATACCCACCCACTATTAACTCTCTACTCCCAGTCATTAAGAAATTACACATATTACAATTAAAACATTTGTAAAAAGGATGCTAACCAGTAAGGGAGAGGAAGAAATTACTAACAAACACTAACTAATTAAGCAGCTAATTAAGAGATTAAAAGGAAGGAAAGGTAAAGAAATGCCCTCTAACTTAAACAGGTGCGAGTTAGACACCCTCTAATTTAAATGGAAGCCAACAGAAAGGGGAAACCGACAGAGAAAAGGTGACACTAATCTAGGGAAGGAGATAATACAAGACAAGGAAAAAATCTTTACTGCAGAAAACAAAAATAATATTAGCTAAAGGGATTAAGATAGTAAATATAATAGAAAACTTGGCCCGGAGCTTGCTAGAAGATCCTTCTCGCAGCGTGGCAAATACGATCTGAGGAAGTTAGGGAACTGCATTATGGGTAGGGAAGGATGCCAACAAGCTTTGCTGAAGACCTTGAGCTTTTGGAAAGGCCAAGACAGATCCGACACATTGAATGTGACCCATCAGTGAGAATAAAGACTGGCAACACCACATCGACCTTTTCCTTAGAAAAAGAAACAATTTCCGCTTTAATTTAAAGATTCTCCTAACCAAACTGGTTTTCATATCCTGCAATTACTTGAATAAACTACAGCCTTTCCCTATTCTGGCAAAGTACTACTTTCCTACTGCTGCCTTGATTCTTTAATTTTATATCTGTTCCTGTAACTTCTCGTGTCATATTTGGACAGCATTATTTTGTTGCCATTCTGGGCGAGACAAGTGGAGCAGCAGAACCCATTAGTGCACTAGTCTTATCATCATTTATTTTATATGTTTCACTGTGGTGTAATACTATTGTGGCACACTGGCATACATCTATACTTGATTGTCCTTCTCTTTCAAAATGAAATGGTGTACTTTCTAAAAAGCAGTTTCAACAGTATGAAATACAGAGAGATTTTTTTTTAACACTAAACAATTCTCAGCTGAAATACTAAGCATTCTACATTAAATGATGACCCCCCCCCTCCAAGAAATTCTAATACATAACAGGAATCCAATGTATCCCATTTCGAAACCCTCCTCAGCAGATTCAAAAATCCTTTCCTACTATTGTAAGTCAAGCTATTTTTGTCTTGAGTCCTGATAAAACCTCGACCTGCATATGTCATAACGCCATACTCTGTAGTAGAACATGCACAATTCACCCCTCCCCATTCCATCCCTGAATAAACATTCAAAATGAATATGGAGAAATCTTTAATGTACAAAGATATGCAAACATACAGTAGCCAGAAATATGTGGACCGCCAAACAGAGTTTTTAGATGGAGAGAATGTCAAGTTTCAAGAAGGTGAAAAGGTGATTAAGGGGCCCTCCCTTTTAGGTCAACAGTCAGAAAAAATTCCAAACAGTGCAAAAACCACTGAGGAGACAGGTAATTAGTGAGTGACCAAAAGGCAAAGACATGGAAGACAAAATCCTGGGGGGAAAAAAAAGTAAAAGGAGGTCTGATTACTGAAGCCAAGTTCAAGCGACCAAGCTTACTAAAATGTAAACCAATGAGTAAGCAGCAACAGCATAAATGTCAAGGAAGACATTTTTGAAGAACACACAGGAAGCATCCGTAATCAGATGAAACGGCTTTTAACGGCAACATTTTTCAACAGGCAGTTCACCAGGTGTTGGTAAAAGACAATTCAGTTATAGTAATACATTTGATGACAGCTCCTCTAAAGTAAATACAAACAGCTGTTCTGATCTGCAGAAAATTCAAGCAATTGCTTTAGACTCTGAAATGGTGGTGCATGTTCTAGGTGTCCTATACTCTTTCTCCTCTAGGCTATGCCTTAGAAAGAAAACAGTGAAATTAACATGCTGATTTGGAGGCAATACTGACTACACTTTTAGAAGGAAATAAAGGTCAGTACTGAAGGAATCCTCATTTGTGTGAAATTCCATATATGGTTTATCTACCAATATGGGATTTAAACTATGAAATCCTGTTAATACCTGAAAAGAAAAGCATACTGCTGAGGAAAAATTTCAGTCAATGAACCAGCAAGTTCAGATGGAAGACAGCCAGGATGTAAATCACAACTGCATCCAAAGGAGGGGAGAAGGTTCTTCAAAGGATGATGGAGATGCAAAAACTCTAAGGAAATACTTAGCCAGCCACTGCTATGCAACATTCTTGCTCTCCCACATGGTAAAAATAAGCAGAAATCATTAGCATGTGTATGATGGTGGATTGACTGAGAACCAGATCATACAGATGCCTAAGACAGGTCAGGCACAAATGCAAGTTACTCAACTTGAGCAGTAGAAGCTATCTTGCCTCCAAAATGGAGAAAGTTTCACATAACAAATCTGATACCTTCAGTCACCTATGGTGCCTCATCAAGACCACCCAGCAACAGCAAAACTAACAGCCCTGGCTGAAGTGCAGCCAGCTGCAGCATCATTTATAAGGCACTCCCCCCTGGCTTGAACATAAGAGTGCTTTCTGTACTCTTAAGGATTTGAGAGCTTGAAGCCTCACCACCCTCAGCAAACAGAGGGCAGTCTGAATGAGCTTTGTATTGGCTTCTCTGAATTTTAAAATAAGGCAAGGCGTTAGAGAAAAAGGAGGAAAATCTCACCTATCACAAGAAACAGAATGTTACCATCATCTGCCCCCTCCCCAGATTGCTGCAACAAGCAGAAGATGGATAAAAGCACTCATCAACACGGAAAAAAATAATTTCTGAGGTGCAACACTCACAGAAGCCTCAGAAAGTACAGTTGTGTACACTTACCATAAATGTAGATGTTCGAGTGTATTCACTGTTGCAGTAGTCACATTTGGGTTATCTGCCTGCAGGTAGCCCTCAGCCGGCCTGAATACCAGAATATTCGGATTAGTGCGTTGGATGCTGTTGCTTCTTCCATGACGTCAGATCGTCAGGGGTATAAAACATGCAGCCGACACCATTACATCCATTTTTCTTGCCCCAGATGTCAGGTGGCCCCACAATAGGCAGCAATTATATGGTATGGAACACCCCCAGCAAAAAAGAAATGCACATGATATAATATATGCCAAACAAGGAGGAAAGAAGTCAGGGGGCTGGAGGGAGGGTAACCAAGACTGCAACAGTGAATACACTCGAACATTTACATTTATGGTAAGTACACACAACTCTACTATGTTCTTCATGTTTCACTGTTGCAGCCATCACATTTGGGTTGATTCCCAAAGCTAAGGAAGGGTGGATGTAGTTATAGCATTAGGGCTAGCAAAAAGGCCCTGTAAAACTACTGTGGCAAATCCAGCTCTGGATTTAGAAAAGATAGGCAGGTGGTAATGCTTGGTGAAAGTATGTACAGCGCTCCAGGTCGCAGCTTCCAGGATGTCCCTGGTAGGGACTCCTCTGAGAAATACAGTAGAGGTAGATGTAGCCCTGGTAGAATGTGTTCTTATCCCCTGTGGGGTAGGTTTTCCATGGTGTTTGTAGCAGAAATGGATGCAATGTGCTATCCATTTGGAAATGGTTTGCTTTGAAATGGCCTCCCTTCTGCCCCTACAGCAAAGCTCCCTAGCAGCTGGTCAGAATTTCTGAGAGGCTTAGTCCTGTCCAAATAGAATCCAAGCTGTCTGTGTACATCCAGAGAATGCAGTATCCTTTCCCCTTTATTCTGAGGATTAGGGGAAAAAGTAGGCAAATGAATGGACTGGTTTAGGGCCACACTAGACATCACCTTGGTCATAAAGGAAGGATTAGTCCTAAGGAAAACGCTGTCTGCATGGAAGATAATGAAGGGTTCCACTGCCATGAGGGCCTGCAATTCAGACACTTCTTGCTGAAGTGAAGGCTAGAAGTAAAGCTGTTTTCCAAGAAAGGAATTTCAACTCTGCTGTAGCAGCTGGTTCAA
This sequence comes from Protopterus annectens, assembly GCF_019279795.1. Taxonomy (NCBI): domain Eukaryota; kingdom Metazoa; phylum Chordata; order Ceratodontiformes; family Protopteridae; genus Protopterus; species Protopterus annectens. The sequence goes on from NC_056727.1 coordinate 1,108,020,672, forward strand.
AGGGGGGGAAGAGTGAGTTTTTCCAATACAAAGTTAAGGTCCCAGGCTGGAGTGGGAGCCTTTCTGGGCAGTCTTAAATTTTTGGCCCCTCTAAGGAATTGTTTTAGCAGGGGATGAGAGAAGAGGGGTGGATCAGTATTATAATATGCTGATATGGCAGAGGCATGAATCTTAATTGAAGAGAAAGATAGGCCCTTGTGGAGCATTTCTGTTAAATAATCTAGAATACGAGGTATGCTGGGCACCGTTGTGCCTATCCCCTGAGCCTGGCTCCAGGAACAGTATCTTTTCAACTTTTCTGAATAGGATTTTCTAGTACTAGGCCACCTTGCCTCAAGAATGACATCCAGCACCTGCTTACTGAGGGCTGCTGGAGGAGAGGTCAGGGAATTAAGCCAGGCTGCAATGTTCAGGGTTTGAAGCAGAGGGTGCAGAATCTGGCCCGCCTGCTGGGAAAGCAGGGAAGGGGTCTGAGGCAGGTGCCAAGGTTGTAGCACTGTCAGACTGCACAAAAGGGGGTACACCAGTGCTGGCGTGGCCAGTATGGTGCAATCAGTATTGTCCTTGGCTTGTTCTGTTTATCTTTAGTAGAACCTTCGAGAGGAGAGGCAGAGGGAGAAAGGCATAAACTGAGAGGCTTTCCCAGGTAAAGGACAGAGCATCCACTTTCTAAGCTCGACTGTATGGAGTTCTGGTGCACAATTTGTTCAAATGGTAGTTCTGAGGGGAGGCAAACAGGTCTACCTCTGGAGTCCTGCATTTGTTCCTCAAGAGCTTGAATATCTTGGGTTCCAGTTTCCATTCGTGTGGGTCCATGAGATTTCTGCTTGTTGTCTGCCAGTGAATTTAGTTTGCCTGGCAGGAATTGAGCTTTTAGGTTCACTTGGTGGCTCAAGGCCGTGTTCTATAGAGCCATGGCTAGTCTGCAGAGTGGGTAGGAATAGGTTCCCCCCTGCATGTTTATGTACCACATAACTGTGGTGCTGTCTTGTCTTTACCAATAGTTGTTCTGGAAGAATAAGGTCTCTGAAGGCTGTCAGAACATTCTGTACAGCTAACATTTCTTTTTGACTGATATGCAGATGCATCTGTTTTGGGTTCCATTTGCCCTGAATGCACTGCCCTGCCATGTAAGTCCCCATGCATAGTCTGATGCGTCTGCTGTTAGGGTTTGGGCAGCAGGGGGTAGAGTGAAAGGGAGTCCCTTGTTGTGGTAGCAGGCCTCTGCCCACCAAAGGAAATCTGCCCTTAGACAAGGGATAATAGGAATCATTGTTTCCAGGTCCTGAGAATGTTGACACCATAGGCTTTTTAGGTACCACTGAAGTTTCCTCATACGCAGTCTTGCATATGGAATTAACAGAATGCAAGAGGCCATGAACCCCAGGGCTTGCAGGATTTTCCTTGCAGATAACTGGGGTTTTGTGGCCAGTAGTCTGAAGTAGTTTGTCAAATGAACTTGTTTCTCTGGAGTGAGAAATGCCATCTGGGAAGTTGTGTTCAAGCTTGCTCCCAGGAATACAATCTGTTGGCAGGGTAATAACTGATTTCTTCTCGTTGATGGTGTATCCCAGTGAAGTTTGAAGTCTCTTTACAAATGCCAGGTGCTGTAACAGCAAGTCCTGACTCTCTGCCTGAATCAGGCAATCATCCAAATATGGGTAAATCTGAATATTTTTCTGCCTGCAAAATGCAATGGCAGGAGCTAGGCACTTTGTAAATACCCTGGGCTCAGTCGATAAGCCAAAGGGCAGAGCAGAGAATGATAGTACATGGAGCCTGCCCTGAAGCATAGGAATTTTCTGCAGGATTCCCTTATTGGGATGTGCAGGTAAGCTTCTTTTAAGTCTAGAGTTGCCAGCCAGGCATCCTTGGTTAGCATAGGAAGAAGCTGCTGAAGAGTTAGCATTTTGAATTTTGGAACCACCAGAAATGTGTTGAGAATAGAAAGGTCCGGGATAGGATGCCAGGAGTTTTCTTTTCTGGGAACCAGGAACAGTCTTGAATAAAAACCTTGCCCCCTTTGTTCTGCTGGAACAGGTTGAATAGCCCTGATACTGAGAAGAGAGAGCACTTGTTTTGGGCCTCCACCCACTGGTTTGGGGGAAGGTCTGGCCATCCACCTGGAGTTGGGAGTGAGTGGAAGTGGAATCTGTATCCTAGGGAAACCTACATTTAAAACCCATTTGTCTTGGGTAATGAGTTCCCAGTTTTTTGCATGCAGGGTGAGCTTTCCTCCCAAGGGAGCAAGAAGTTGAACAAGGCTTGGCAGGGGTAAGGATAAGTCATTGTGCCATTTTTCCATAGGGGGGAGGCTTACTACTCCCTGCTTTGGAAGTGGGGGCCCCCCACTGCTTAGATCTGTGCATAGCCTAAGACTGAGGTCTTGGTGGTCTGCTGCTCCTGGGTTTGGACTGAGAAGGCCTGGAAGGGACTGGAAAGGACCAGTTCTTTGAAGGCCAATACCTACTGAATCTAGGTGGCTGTACTTGTAAGAAATCTTTAACAGTTTGCATAGATTTAGCTTTTTCCTCCATCTTTTTGAGGACTTCTGCTTTGTTGCCAAAAAGGTGCTCTTGGTGTAAGGGTGCATACAGTAATTTAGCTTTAACATGATCTGGCAAGTTTTGTTCCTTAAGCCAAGCATGCCTTCTAAGTACAGACCCAGTGACGGCAGCCCTGCAAGATGCTTCTGAAGCATCAAAACCACAATGCAAATTATGTTTAAATACTTGGTCAGCAGAATGCATTAACTCTTGTAAATCTTTGTGCTCAGCACAGTCAGGAATCAAAATCATTTTCTGTTTAATTAAGCCCGTAATATGCTGCTGATACTTTAACATATGAAACTGGCAAATTAAAGCCCTAATGGCCAAAGTGGCAGAAGTATATACCTTCTTAACCATCTGTCTAAAGCTCTAGAATCCCTATCAGAAGGGGTAGGATTTTTGGCAGCAGTAGCCTTAATGCCTTTTGGTCCTTGGGAAATGGTCTCTGGATACGCAGGATTCTTGAAAAGGAATTTGTGAGAGTCAGGTACTCTGTAGTACCGGTCAGGTTTCCTGGGAGCTGGAGGCAAAGTGTCTGGGGTAAGGCTGGATTCCAAGAAAATAACATCTACAATCTCCAGAACAGGAAGGATAGCTAGAGGCCTGTGTTGAGGCAGGTTTAAAAATTCCCTAAGTCTCTTTTTGGATTGAGAATAGTCCTGGCTTTCGCAGCGGAAATGCTCCCTAAGGGTATGCAAGGTTTCATCAAAAGAAAAATCTTCTGGAGGAGAAGCAGAGGGAATGGAATCCTCTGCATCAGAATCCTCATAAGTAGATAAAGGTAAATCCTGGTAGTCAGAAGGAAAAGAGAAATCAGATTCCTGATCAGAAAAATCGAAAGAAAATCAGTTCTAGGTCTCTTACAGGTAATAAGGTCTTCAGCCATTCTAATCATTTGTTTTTGAGGCATATGGGCCTGGGAATGTGCTTTGGTCGTCGTTTTTCTAGGCTTAGTGTGAGCTTTAGGCCTGAGGAATTCAGTATTTTTAGCTTGAAACAAAGTTGTCGGTTTGATATGAAAATTGGTAGGCCTGAATACACCCTCAGAAGCCAGTGCCTGCACAGCTGCTCTGGACCCATCCAAGGTAGAGACATCCGCAGGTTCCATAGTCGAAGAAGCATCTCACGGCATACCGGACTCTGAATGGGTCTTAATAGAGGCCTACGAATCTGTAGTAGCGGGTATCAGGGGCTGCAAAAGCACCTCACTGAGTACTGGTGGACTGGCGACTAGCTTATCGGAAGCATTGTCGTCAGTTTTGGACCTATGCGGTCTGTCTCTGTTTTTACCCTTATGTTTTTTTGGGAGATCGATAGTCAGATGGCTTAACAAAGCCATTTCGAAGTATGGAGATCGAGAACGAAAATATTTAGCTACAAAAATATCCAGATGACGAATAGTTCGGGCATTGAACAAGGCACAAAACTGACAGCGAGGGACGTCGTGGTCATGGCCTAAACAGGTGATGCAGTAAGAATGAAAATCTCTATGAGGTATTTGCTTTCCAGAGGCAAGACCATTGTTAATTTTTTCTGACGTCAGTTAGAGCAAGAAAAAAGGATCCCCAACGGGGTACTTATCTTTTTGAAGACTTCAGATCTGAAACTCGAAAACAAAAATTTCAGGATTCGGACAACCGGCACTTGTGAACTGCTTCTGCTTTGGGCACCGCACGGCAAGAAAGATTGATGTAATGGCATCGGCTGCATGTTTTATACCCCTGATGACCTGATGTCATGGAAGAAGCAACAGCATCCGACACACAAATCCGAAGACTCTGGTATTCAGGCCGGCTGAGGGCTACCTGCAGGTAGATAACACAAATGTGATGACTGCAACAGTGAAACACGAAGAACATCAGGAAAGAGTCCTGAAACATCAACATCAGCAAAAGACTTGAGAAGCATCTCTGAGTATGAACCTCCCCTAGGTTATGAACATCTGCAACAGAGAAGTACTTGACTCTGACTCACTGCTAGATTCCTTGCAGTTTGTATACATCTCAAAAGATGAATTGGTTTGGACTGAATCAGAATAGCTTCAGATCCCTTTCCAAATTCTCCAAGTCAAGAATACCCCTCACACCCTTCTTCCTCTCTCTGAGAATATTTATGTTCGCTAAGTAGGAGCATGGAGCTGGGGGGGGGGGTCCCCCATCCTGTCAGTGAAGCACCCATCTTAAGAACCTGTTACAGCTTCAGTTACAGGAAAATGAGACTGCACTCCGCTAGGCAGGGACTTTATACCACTCCATGGGGTTAGCAATAAGATTAGTACCAGAAGATCAATAAGTGAGTGTTGACTGTTGCCAATGAGACATCAATGTTCACTACAAAAAGCAGAACTTCAGGCACTCAAAAACCACTGTGAAGACTGCATTCAACATTAATCCAGAAGACTGAGGAGGGTTTGAAAGCCTGGACCCTTCTATAACCTCATCCCAACTGTGAAAGACATAACACTGCAAAATCACTTTACTAGCAGGAATGACTGACCGCAAGGAGTGTCCAGCTCCACCAAGATGAAGGTAGGCAGCTGCTAGGAAGCAATAAAGCACTTTAAATTCTAAACCTAGTAATTAAAATTACTTTCAAGCTCTAGACATCGTGTCTGCTTGCTGCACTGAAACACAATCGTAAAACACTAACTCCAACTTATTTTCTTAAAGTTTTGCAAGTTAACTCTTATGTTCCACCTTCTACGACTAGTAAAACATACATTTGCACATATACAGAGTTTCTATACATTTCTATCCTTTTCCAGTAGGGTATACTGTGGTTACATTCTTGAAGCTCAGTACATAAACATACAGTTCTGTATAAATCATACCAGTATTCACAAATGACATAGAATTATTTACAAAATTCTAGCTAGCTGGGCTGGCAGCATCACAACAGTTATGACCATTAGCTATATTTTTCATAACTGCATTCATTTCATAAAAGCTGTGTGACCTACAGGTGAACAAATGGTGCCATCTTTCTCAAAATATCAAGACACACGATACTCCCACTGATACTTGCCATCTAATACATGTGGTTTTTCTAAATTAATATTGTTTGCAAATACTGGGAAACTACTATATGCATAATATGTATAGATTTTGCAGTATCACAAAACTGCTACCTCATCTTGACATCTGTCGGTAAGCTCTCAACAATTCTCCCACTGACATGCTGGATCTGTCTTGCACCCATACAACGACATAACAACTTTGTTTGACCATAAGAGTATCATTCTTGCATATAATCTATTTTTTATAGCTTAAACATAAAATCAGTATCTGCAGATAGACATGGAATGCTGATTCCAGTGTATAATCCACTGGCTGCTGCTGAAAAACTATTTTATATCTTTGTAGCTCATCATTTATCAGAGGTAGGTGCGTGTGTGTGTGTGTGTGTGTGTCTGTGTGTGTGTGTCTGTGTGTGTGTGCGTCTGTGTGTGTGTGTCTGTGTGTGTGTGTCTGTGTGTGTGTGTCTGTGTGTGTGTGTGTGTGCATGCACACACGCTCATATGTGAGGCAAAGGTGGACAAAGGTCAATCCATGGTGAACTTAATCAGCCTGAGGGTTTCTCCTGAGTAGTCATTTTAAGGGAGAGGGAAGAAAGAGCTCACTGTACTTATCAAGCTCAGAAATAAATGCCTCTAGGTTCTCCAGTGGACAGGATAAGACAAACACTTCCAAACCATTTCCAGGATGGTCAAACACAAGCAAGGGTGGGAACTGAGCATGTAATGAGTGACAGACCAGCAGCACTTGCAGCACCACCTCCTGAAGGTGGCACTGGGACACGAGAGGCCTGGCAATGGCATCTGGTCATATTTTGTAACTGTGCACCTTGAACCCATAAGGCTAAACCTGCCACATGTCCAGCAATAATCTCATCTCAGCTGTTTCACCTGTCAGAAGTCTAGACACTAGATGATCTGTCAGGTTCACTGGCAGCAAGCCCAGAATTGTGTTGGACCTGCTACAAGACAATGACTTTCCTTTATTACAGACACTTGTCTCAATGATAAATGCCATCACATGATGCCTACAAAGCTTCTTGGGCTCTCTGTAATTCAGCTCACTAAGTTACTCAAGACTGGGGTGTGGAGGTGCACTTTGTTACCTCTCTGCTTTACTAAAGACCAATGTAAACACTGAGTTATCAACTGTTTTTGAATATGTCATCAGAATAGGAGCAAGCTGTGGGTTATCTAGTGTCCACCAGGATGTGACACGACATTCCTTCAAAAGTTCACAGACTTTTTGTTTACTCAGTGTTGGTATCCCCTAACTTTTTCTAGTGGTAGTTGACTTCAATATTTAGGTTAATGATAAGTCCATGGTGATAGCTTGTGAGATTTTCTCTATTATGAGGTGTTCAGACTATACTCAATTAAACATTACTGCGGACATACTTAACTTGGTGTTCCAACTTGGTGTCTTTACCTTGGATTGTGGAGGAAACTGTCTTAAGTTTGAGTCACCACCTTGTTGTGGATGCAGTAGTATTACTCTAAAGCCCACTGATCTTGAAATGATGGAATGCAGAACTTTGGAGGCTGTAGCAGTTGATCAGCTTGCCCTTGTCCCCCACCAGTTCCTTCCTCTGTCCAGTTGAAGAGGACTTGAGGAGTTTGTTGCCTACAGAATGCATATAAAATTCCTCTCTGGATCTACACATCCCTCCTTGTGCACACTCCATTCACCTCACCATACACATGTATATCATGGTCTGACCTTAAAGTCAGTCAGCGTGAGAGAATGGGGCAGATTCTAGAGTATAAATGGAGATGTACTAGCCTCTCCAAAGTTAAGCATAGGCTTCATAAATGCTAAGTTACTTATCAAGCAGAGATCAGTCCTTAAAAGATAGTGTTCCTGTTTAGACAGATCTATACTGCATCAAACCAAACAACTCTCTTCCTTCTGGTGGGGAATAGTATGAGTTATACTGTCTGTACTTCCAGCCATACAGTATTTGCTTCTTAAGAATGCAAGGTGGCTGCTTGCTGTTTTGCAGCCAAGCTGGCATCAAGATCGATTCTGGCAGACGTGACATGCAGTGCTTACATGGGGGCACTTTCTTGGAAATGGTACAAGTTCCAGTTTACTGACTACAGTGAACTATTCCCAGTTTTCTAGCATGTGACTTTATGGCTGCAGCTTAAATCTATGCTCTACAAGACTGAGTCATGCATACTTTACAGCATTTGGCCCTATGATTGATCAAACCATTTCTTATTTGCGTGCAAGAGTCTTTGAGCATCTGACAAAGAAACCATTGATGGCCCCCTTCTGAGTAAGTCTATTTTACAGCCTAATGATCTTAGGTTCATTGGTATGTACTAGGCTAATGGCCCTGCAGCCTTTACAAGCCTAGCCCATAGAAGTGCCCTGGCATTGTACCGCCTGATGTTAGTTCCCAGTGCCTCTATCAAGTAGAGCCACTGGAGTGATCCCTGGGGTGAACTTTCCATTTCCCATCCACTCATCAAGACTTCTCTTGAAGAGGGCCAGTGAGGTGCTCTGCTGGACATGTATGGAAAGTCGATTCCAGAGTATGGGCAGTCTCTGGGTTATGAACCTGTACCTTCAGCATGTTCTGTTGATTGTGGTAATGAGGTTGAGGTCTCTGGAGCATGAGGTGCAGAGGGATTGCGATTTCTTTAGAAGTAACACTTCTAAGAGAGCTGGGTCAGACATGGCTTTGTAAGTCAAGCAGAGATCGCCTCTTAGTAGGTGATATGAGACAGAGAATAGCTGGAGTTTTTTATGTCTGCCCATGTAGGACATGTATTTAAGGCCTAGGATCCTCTTCATGAGGTACTTCTGTGGCCTCTCCAACTGTTGCAGGTGTCTAGTGAGGCACATGCCAAATTAGAAGTTATGTACCTACCATAACGTTCCATGTTAGATGTCTTCTCTCGCCTTCTTTCTTGCTGGATGGGTTCGGAGCCGATCCTTGGCTCCGACTCGGCACTTGCTAAGCTCGAGAGTCACTTTTACCAGCTCAAGGCAGCCCCATATCCCATGATGCAAGGCGGTAAATACCCAGATCTCGTTTGGTACCTAGAGGGAAAACTACCTAGCATAAAAACTTTCCACTAAGGAAAGAAGAGCAATAAGCCTAAAAAGGCTGTAAGGAAACCAGATAACTAAAACTAGAACTAACTGGTGCCCAAAGAAACAAAATCTTCCAGAGCCAAGGGAGATCAAGGTCTGTCCAGGCAAGGGGCAGGAGGGAGGTCGCAAGAAAGAAGGCGAGAAGACAACTAACATGGAGCGTTATGGTAGGTACATAACTTCTAAATGTTAAGTTGTCAATCTCGCCTTCATTCTTGCTGGATGGGACCGTCCTAGCACCTCTATCCTGGGTGGCTCAATGGAACAGACTCTTGAGAACCGTGGAACCAAAACTGGCTCTATCCCTGGAGGCCAAATACAATTTATAATGAGAAACAAAGGTATGAGGAGTGGCCCAAGTGGCTGCTGCACAAATAGTATCTAAGGGTAGCCTAGCCTGAAAGGCTGTAGAAGTGGCTAAGCCTCTAGTGGAATGTGCCTTTGGTTTTGAGCACAGCTGTTTGCCCCTAAGTTGATAAATTTCAGAAATGGTGGAAGATAGCCATCTAGACAAGCATAAGAAAGAAAGCGCTGATCAGACTTTCTGAATTGTTTTGTTCTGTCCAAATAATATCTTAGTTGGCGGTGAATATCAAGATAATGTAATTTTTGTTCCGATCTGTTGGAGTAATTAGGAAAAAATACAGGGAGATCAATAGATTGGTTTAAATTTGTTTTTGAAGCAACCTTGGGCAAAAAAGATGGATTAGTTCTCACGGATACTCTGTCCTTGTGGAAAACCAAATATGGGGGACGAACAGAGAGGGCATGAAGTTCTGACACTCTCCTAGCTGAGGTAATAGCGACAAGGAAGAGTGTCTTCCACGAAAGGAACTTTAGTGAGCATGAAGCAGCTGTCTCAAAGGGAGGAAGAATTAAGGATGTCAGCACTAGATTTAGGTCCCATTGAGGAGGAGGACTCCTGACAGGAGGTTTGAGGAGAAAAACTCCTTTCAGAAAAGCTCTACAAAGCTTGTGGGACATAATGTTGTGATCTGCAAATCCGACATGAAAGTTCGAGATCGCAGCCAACTGAACTTTGACCGTGGAAGATGAAGAACCCGAGTGAAAGATTTCCGCTAGAAAATCCAAAACTGCATGAACAGGGGCAGTAAAGGGATCTATGCTCCTTGATTTCGCCCAAAGGGAGAAGCGTTTCCACTTGCTAGTGTAAATCCTTCTAGTAGAGGATTTAAGGGAAGCCACTATGATATCTCTAACAGGGTTAGAGATCAAAGGAAGCCTGGCTAAGGAAGGAAGTGGAGCAACCAAGCCGTGAGGTTGAGAGAAGGAATGGACCGATGCAGCTGACCCGATTGGTGGATCAGAAGATCTGGCACTGGGTCCAGATGCCACGGCTGCACTAAAAGGTGATGATGGAGGAACGGAAACCAAATTTGTTGAGGCCAATATGGGGCAATGAGAATCATTTTGGCTCTCAAAACGGTAGCTTTTTGGAGTACCTGTGGTATCAATGGAAAGGGAGGAAAGGCATAAAAAAGTCCCTGGGGCCAATCTTGGGTAAGAGCGTCTCTGGGGGGATGGCCTGGAAGTGGGAAGAGAGAGAAGAAGGCTGGGCATTCGCTGTTTTGGGGAGTAGCAAAAAGATCGCAACATGGGCGGCCCCACTTCTGAAAAATCTCCTCCACTATAGATTGTTTGAGAGACCACTCGTGAGGCAGGAGTACAGCTCTGCTCAATCTGTCCGCTAAAATGTTGGTTTTCCCAGGGATATGCGTTGCTACCAGAAACCGATGAGAGGAGATCGCCCATTGCCAAAGTCTGAGAGCCTCTCGACACAAGGGGTAGGACTTGGTTCCGCCCTGCTTGTTGATGTACCACACTACGGACATGTTGTCCGTGTGAACTGCAATTGTTCCCAAGGGAAGAAAGTCATTGAGGGCTTGCAACGTTAAAAGCACTGCTCTCATCTCTAGGACATTTATGTGCAGGTGGTATTCGAACGGTTGCCACGTCCCATGAACCATCCTGCCCTAATAATGACCTCCCCCACCCGATCAGGGAGGTGTCCGTAGTGACTGTGGCTACCGGGGCCGGGGAAACAAAGGGTCTGCCCTGATGAACCAGGGGAGAAGAAATCCACCAGGATAGGTGGTTTTTGCAAGTTTGTGTCACCAGAATTTGGTGACGCATGGGAAGTTGTTGGTAGGACCATTGGGTGAACAACATCCATTGAAGGAGACGCATGTAAAAGCGGGCCAAAGGAAGAAGAGTAATGGCAGCTGCCATGAGGCCCAATACTTTTAGGACCAGTCTGGCTTGCACTTTTTTGCTGGCAAGGATGATCCGCACATGGTTTTGGATATCTAGGATTCTCTGGCTTGTGAGGTTTGCTGACATCCGAACAGTGTCTAAATTTGCGCCTATAAAAGTAATAGACTGGCAGGGCAATAAGGAGGATTTTTCGTAGTTGATCGAAATTCCTAATTGAGTGCAGAGATTTAGGGTGTAATCCCTGGCTTGGAGAAGTTGATGCCTGGTGGTGGCTGAGAGGAGCCAGTCGTCGAGATACGGAAACACCTGGAATCCTTGACGTCTCAGGTGAGCCGTGACCACAGCCATGCATTTGGTGAACACTCTGGGGCTGTAGTGAGACCAAAGGGCAGGGCTCTGAATTGAAAATGACTGGACCCCAGCGGCGGAGAAACCTTCTGGAGTGTCTGTGGATTTTATGTGATAGTGCGCATCCTGAAGATCTATTGAGCACATCCAGTTGTCTTTGCCCAAGAAGGGCAAAATCGATTGAAGTGTGACCATCCGAAATCTTGTCTTTTCACAGACTTGTTGAGTCTGCTGAGGTCCAATATTGGTCTCCAATCTCCCGTCTTTTGGGAACCAAAAGAACCTTGAGTAGATTCCGGCTCTGAATGGTCTGTTGGAACTGGCTGAATGGCCCTTTGTGTAGAAGCTTTGATACTTCTAATTTTGCGATTTCCTTAGACCGGGTGGAACATCTGGAAGGGAATTTTGTGAGTGAAGGGACTTTCCTCGAAAGGAATCTTATAACCCTCGGATATGATCGACTGTACCCATTTGTCTTGTGAAAGGGAAAGCCAGGCTTCTGGGTACAGCGATAATCTTCCCCCGACTGACTCCAAGGATGGACAGTCGGGCAACACCTCAGAGATGCTGGAAGGGCTTGTCAGAGAGAGGCTCTCTGCTTCCCTGGTTTCATGGACCCCCTCTGCCCCTAGGGCGGCGTCTGTTATTATTATTACCCCCTCTGCCCCTAGGGGTAAACTGACCACGTGTGTCCGGCGTGACTTCCTGAGATTTACGGAACCACATCTTTCCGCCCTTCTGTCCTTTAGGGTAAGGCCTAGAAGGGGTGGAAAAACGGACTCCTACGACAGAAAGAGTCTTGCCGTCTTGCTCACACCTGGTCAATGTATCCTTCACCTGAGGACCAAACAATGTTGATCCATCGAAGGGAGAATTTGTGAAGGACGCCTTAAAGGGATCTGCAAAATTACAGAGCCTCATCCAGGACTGACGTCTAAGAGCCACTCCTGTCCCTGCAGCTCTACTCGCTCCATCTGCTGCATACGAAATCAGCCGCATGGAGGAGTTGGCTATGGAGTTAAGGATTCCTAGCTGAGAAGCAATCTTGTCCTGAGCCCCTGCAGCTGTAGGATCCTGTACTACTTCACCTAATTCTTTAAGGATGTCCCTTTGAAGTCTGGTGAAGTGACATAAATAATTCAGCGAACGCATGGCAAAGGTCGCTGAGGAAAACATCCGCTTACCATACCTGTCCATAGCCCTAGAATCCTTGTTAGGAGGATGGACTGGTATGCAAGGATCTGCAAGTTCCTTCTTGGTGCTGCCCGCCACCACCATGGCATCAACAGGGACACCTTTGTAAGAAATTGTTTCTCGGAAGGGGCTGTAATAAATTTAGAAGGCCTCCTGGGAACTGGTTCTCGGAATCAGGAGATGCCCATGCCTTCGAGCTATCACCTCCATGAGGGGGTCGAAAGGCGGAGACACCCAGGAGGTGGAGGGTCGAGATCCGAACGCCTCTAGGTATACCGACTCATCCTCGGAGGGATTAATGGAGGGCCAGTTTCCCCTCTGTTTTAGGAGTTCTAGGATGTCTGAAAAAGAGACATCCTCAGAGGGGGATCTTGGGGACCCCTCCGACTCATCTAAGTCGGTATCTGAAGTAGTAGAATCAGGGGAGTGTAGGTGCTTCCTCTTACAGGTCCTCTTACGCGGAGGATCTCCTGAAGGATCAGGAGAATCCTCAAAAGAGGGGGTTCTTCCCAGTGGGGAAACCTGAGGTGGTGGATCTCTCGGTCCGGGAGCAAGAGAGTGGGAAGAGACATCTACAGGCACCGTAGAGGGAGGAGCTAAGGGGATAGACTGCTGACTGAGCCCAGGGGCCAGCACACTCTTCATCACCTCGAAGGCTCCCCTCCCAGGGAGATCCGAGAGACCCCACTCCTAAGAAACAGGGATTCCCGGGCCCACTGAAAGGGAAGGCTCCGAGGCAGATGGGGCCGAGCTCACCAAGGCGAAGCCCGAGGGAAGAGCAGGGTCGGACAAGGGTCCGATGCCACTCACCCCTCGGAGCAGACCAGGAAGCCGACCACGGATCCCTCCAAGGAAGGTCTCGAGGAGGAGATAAGAGTAGAAGCTGAAGGAGCAGAAAGGGGAGGTATCTGCCCCGCAGCCATAGCAGTAACTATTCCCATAGACTCTGGCTCTGAGCTCTGGAGGACAGTCGAAGGAGGAACTTGAAGAGGGTGTGGACTAATAGTCGTCTGTTGAGACGGACTATGAAGCATTTGGGCTAATGCCTGTGATTTTAACAATCTGCTTACCACTCTCTCTAAATCATGGTCTGAGAGCCTGGAGGACCTAGATGATCGGCTCCGATGGCTCCGCTCCGAAAGAAGAGGAGAGGCCGGAGCCAATAGTATCGGCTCCAAAGAGGGAGACATGGACCGCTTCCTCGACGGAACCATCGGAGCCGAAGAACCCTCGGTTCCAGACGGAGCCGACAACTTCTCAGCTCAGAGTCTGGTCAAGGATGTATCGGCTCCGGCCGGAGCCGATACAGGCAAGGAAATAATGGTATCGGAGCCGGTCGGCGTCGATACCGAAGCCTTAGTCACATGGTGATCGGAGCCGGTCAGAGCCGATACCAATGTGGCAGTTAAAGTATCGGCACCGATAGCCATCGGTGCCGAAGATTTAGTCAAAATAATATCGGCTCCAGCCGGAGTCGAAGCCAAGGCTGGAGGCTTAGAAGCAGAAGCCTGGGCCTTGGAGGTCTTAGAGTGCTTGCCTGAAACAGACTTGGCCAGGGAGCCCTCCGGTTTAAGAAGTCCTCTCAAGATTAATTTATTTCTCCTTTCCTGCAGGACTCTCTGGCTGAAAGAGTGACAGATAGCACAGGAGTCCTGCAGGTGGAGAGGTCCCAGGCAGTAGATACAAGTAGTGTGACCGTCTGTCAGAGACATCTTCTGACAGCACGAGTCACACTTATTGAAGCCTGAGACCCTCTGTTCCTTGGACATAGTGAGTACACACTCACACCCAACTCACACAGTCCTAGACTCAGAAATTTTAACTTAAAAGGGGAAAATATAAACCCACACACATACCCTGACAGGAAGGGATGGGAAGGGAATGAAGGCCCGACTAAATAAAAACAAGTAGGGAAACAGTAAAACTAGACTAGCGACCCTACAACTATAAGAGAAAAACTAGGAATGGGGTGTCTAACAATTGTAAAACAATTTACTTACCACGAGCTGGCAAAAGGAGTACCTCATCAGCGAAGCGGCAAACAAGATCTGGGTATTTACCGCCTTGCATCATGGGATATGGGGCTGCCTCGAGCTGGTAAAAGTGACTCTCGAGCTTAGCAAGTGCCGAGTCGGAGCCAAGGATCAGCTCCGAACCCATCCAGCAAGAATGAAGGCGAGATTGACAACTTAACATTGAGGCATTATACTCCATGACTGGTCTAATGAGGGAAGAGTAGAGAGAAATGATGACCTCTTTCTTCCTGGATGCAAAACCGTTGGTAATGAGATGTACCACATAGAAGGACTTTCTGACCACAGTGGCAATGTGGTGGTTGAAGGAGAGGTTGCTGTCAACCTGTCTCCCCAGATGTCTTATAATGCCTTTAGTGTTCAGTGGGCTCCCATCGATGTGGTAATTAGTGGGGACTGAGTTTTTCCCAAAGGGGATAACAATGCATTTTTTGGCATTAAGCTTAAGGCCATGGCTTCGATACCAGTCACTGGTCTCAGTGAGGCCTTTCTGTAGGATGTCTGCATCACCTGGGGAGTTAATAATGGCTCCCAGCTTGCAGTCTTCTGCGAACCTGGTCAGCCAGAGTTCCTCCGTGTTGGCCTGAACTTCTGAGAAGTAGATACCAAACAGGAGAGGACCCAGGACCGATCCTTGTGGGACTCCACTCATGACTGGTCAGCAGTCTGACTTGGAGTCCACTACTTTCACAGTGTGGGCTCTAACTGTGAGCCAATTTGCACCCACCTAATGATATAGGGGTTGATGCCTAGTTTGGTGAGTTTATCAATAATTCCTGAGTGAGGAATGGTATCAAAGGCCTTGGCCAGATTGAGGTAAGTTGTATGAACTGCCTTACCCTCATACACAGCTCTGGTGAAGACTCAAAGAAGTCAACCAGGTTGAGCAGGCATGATCTACCTTTCACAAAACCATATTGCGTGGGATCTAGAGTTTGGAGATTCCCTATATCCTTGTCAATTAGGTCCATGATAATGCTCTCCATAGCCTTACATATCAGACTCATAAGGCTAATGGGGCGATAATTTCCAGGGTCTGTAGTCACTCCTTTATGGAGAGGGATGACTGTAGCAGTGTGCCATTCGGTAGGGGCAAAGCCTAAAATGAGGCTGTGAGTGAACAGGGCACATAGATGTGGTGCCAGTCTACTTCGTAATTCATGTAGAACACAGCCAGGGATATTGCTGGGTCCCATGGAAGTGGTATTCGTGGCCTTGGATAATGCAGCTTTAACCTATGCTGCAGTAATGCTGGGTGCCTGGCATTCTTCCAGTATTGAATTGGTTCTTTAGGGGGGAAAGAGGGGTAAAGCTGGCACTGAATCTGTCAGCCAGTATGTTGGCAATATCTGTCGGCTCAGTATAGGAGATACCATTGTGCAATAACTCAGAGCAAATCTGGGTATTGTCATGGAAATTCTTGAAATAACTAAAGAAGACTTTGTGGTTGTTTTTAGTGTCTGCAGCAATTCTGTCTTCATAGCTGGTTTTGGAGGTTTTGATGAGGCTAATAAGGGAATCTTTCCAGTCTTGGGACTTCATCTCTTTTTGCAACAGTTTCTTCCTTCTGTTGTAGAGTTTATTAATGGCAGGGGACCACCATATTGGCTTCCTTTTTTTGGAGGAGGACATCTTGGTTCTGTTGGGTATGGCTAGTTCCACGCACTTCTGTACGTGTTTGTACAGTGCATTGGTGTATGATTCAGCAGTCATGGACCTATTTTCCATTGGCATGGATGCTGTGAAATTAGCCACTTCTGTTTTTAGGAGTCCAAAGTCAGCTTTGGAGAAGTTTTTCATTGTGGATACCATTGCGAGGGGGTGTGGGTGAGATGTGAATTTCCATGGTGATTAGTTTGCAGTCATACGTAACCAGCGAGGAATTGACTACTGGTATAGAGCAACAGTTGCCCATGTTAGTAATTACCAGGTCAAGGATGTTGCTTCCTCTAGTGGGGGTAAAAATGAGCTGGTCCAGGGCATTGGAATTGATGAATTCCAGGAAGCGTTGGGGTAGTGCATTGGCGCATGAGTATTTTTCCCAGTTGATCGAGGGGTAGTTGAAGTCACCTAGTAGGAGAGTGTTAGGTTGGATCTTAACAGTTTCACTCCACATTCCTAACCACCCTGGAGAGTCTTGGGACATGTCTGGGGGGCCTATAGCAGACTATGACCTGTATCACAGTCTTACCCAATGTTAGTTGTACCCGGAGTATCTGAGATGCGTTATGCTGAGATACTAGTCTGGAGGTGTGCATATCCTTTATAAATATGGAGACACCACGGCTTTCAGAGTTTCAGTCCATGTTCTGGGGCCGAAAGGTGTGGAATAATTTATAGCCTGGTAGCGCAGGAGTGCTTTCTGCTGTTTTAACCAGGTCGGCGAAATGTCGATGTTCTCCACTTTGAGAAGTGTTTCAAGTGAGTGCATCTTGAGATTTAGACTTCTAGCATTGAGCAGCATGACCCTTAGATTGCATTTATTTATAGCTGTTAAAGTGGTAACTTGGTCTTTGGAACACCACCTAAAAAAGGCACTAAAGGGGTGGCAAGAGCCTTAGCCAGCACCCGGAAACCCAGGGGTGACAGATGCAGGCCATCTCTGGCAAAGCATCGAGGTCTGTCAATCATGTCATCCGACGCAGACAGATACTGGATCCCCTTAGAATGACACCAGAAACTTAGCTAGTTTGTTGAAGTCTATCCATTTCTGTTTGTACTGTGGTATCATTTTGGGCGATGGTAGGATGCTGCACAGGGCTAGGTAACTAGCATCCTAGCTCTCTTCTTCCATTTACCAAACAGAGTATCAAAGAAATTTGTTTGCACATAGCCTGATTCTACTTTATGACTGTATCAAGATAACGATCAAGTCTAGTCTGGATTTTGCTCTAGTAACAGCAGTCAGATGGACATTTTACAGGTTCTTAGTGACCTCTCAGTAGCATTATTCTATACTGGCTCTCCATGAACTCCCTCCAGTATCTGATATGGTGAATTATGAAACCCTTCAAATTAAACACAAGAGCCTCATAAACACAACCAGCCTCGTTTATTTGCAAATAAAATTAAGTGCTTTCATCCAACAATTACAAGTACTTTTTCAGAACATTTATTGTACTCTAAACCACGATTTAAATACTAACAATCACATAACCATCAAAACTCCTTAAAAAATATTTGCAGGGACCAACTTAGTTTTACCATCTTTTTTTAAAAGGTGGTCTATTCAAAAAACAAACCAGTACACTAAAAAACAAATACAACACATTAAACTTCTATATCAATCCGAAATATATTTAAAAATACCATCCCCCCATATTAAAACATGATTATGAGGCTGGTTGTGCTCATGGGGCACTTGTGTTTAATTTGATGAGCATTTTGTTTGAAGTTGCCCTTTTGAGGTTTTGGTTCTTCAGTTAGGAAACCCTCCTGAACCATTTGTAGACTAAGGACCTACCTGTACTGTCTTAGTTTTCCTCTTGCTTTCTAGAATGTAATTGGCAGATTACAGCTGTGATAACTATTGAATCTCCTCAATCTGTGTGTATGGCATCCCTCAGGTTTATTTTGGGTCCTTTATTGTTCTCTGTGCATGCATTTCCATTAGAAGAACTCTAAGGTGGTGATGTCTTCAGTATCACTACTATGCTAATGATACCCAGCTTTATTTCTCTGAAGAAAAGAAACGCACTGTGAAGACACAGTAAACAACTGTAATGAATCCAAGCTTAGATGACTACTAACCCTCTAAAGCTTAATGCATCCAAGAAGTGGCCATGGTTATTTTAATTACTTTAAGGGATTCTAGCTGACCTACTTTAAAAACAACCATAATTAGTAGTGGTGATAAGAACAAATGAAAGGGTAAAATGATGAACCTAAGTGTGATGCTGGACAACAAGCTGAGAGGGACTGGGTTATCATCCATGGTCAAGCAATCACGCTGCCTATTAAGGAACATCATCTACATTAAATATCTTCGCTTCGCTGACACATAACCCTTCTGTGGCTGTTCATGCCCTTTTTTTCTTCCCATTTTAATTATTGCAACTTCCTGTACCCAAGGTTTCATGAAACAGAACTATGCATTCTGGTTACTTTCAGGTCGTTCTACTTAGTTTAGTTCCATGCAACTTGAACTGGACATCATTTTAGTCCTATATTATATTTAAGGCTCTACGTTTTTTTTTTGGGGGGGGGAGGGGTGTTGTCCCCCTGCCTGATGACCATTAGATCCCCTTTTGGTCAATAGGCCCACTTGCTCCCTACACACTAGGAAACAGCTGACCAAAAGGGGCTATCATTTAGGCAGCTATCGGGGCTTGTTAACGTGGTTAACTTTTTTTTTTTGCATTTTCTGGCCTAACTCAATTGCACATAGCTGGTAACTTGCCCATAGTTTGACAGGCAATGGGTGTTAGCAAAGGCATGTCACCCACTTCTGCTAGTGATGCAACCTCCTTAAAACAGTCCTGTTCCCCATGATGCCAGTGTTCCAGTAAGGTACCCTGTCTCCACCAGAATTCATCCATGGGAACATGCCTTTCAAGCATGTGTTCCCACACAGTCCCCATGGGAATAGGTGATTTGGCAAACAGAGGTCCCTCTTTCACACCCCAAAGCCAGCTCCAGCAAGTACCTGAGATGCAAATCAAACTTGGGCCCCCTGGCTCGTAAGCAGTGCTACATTCTTTTATGCCAATGAAGCAGACTAAGGTTCTAAAGCTGCTATATTTAACCCTAAAAAAATGGTACCCCTGCCCTATGTGTTCCTCCTCCATGGGCTTGCTGGATGTTCCAAGTGTATACCTGTAGGCGTGAGAGGTACTGTGGACTGACGAGCAGGTTATTGCTAGCATCCCTTATGAAGGGTGTATGATGACAACCATCTTTTTCTTTCTGTCTTTGCTTTGCAAACTTGATACAGTTTCTTTGTGCCACCCCTTGAGGCACTTTCCAGAAGCCAGTAGAGTGCATGTGATACCTTGTTCTTTTCTATTTCAGCTGTTCTCTTATCCTCTTTTTTAAGGTGCACTGAAGATGGAGAATTTGTCCACATGAATATTAGCCAACCAGTACTTCTTAGCCTGATCAGGCTTTTCTATCTCCACATTTTCCTGCATTCCTCCTTTCTTTTGATGACTTCCTGGACTTCTGCATTCCACCTCCAGCTTTCCTTATGCATCTTATTTCCATATCTGGCTCAACCTCGTATCTGCTCTACAGTCCTCACATACTATTTTGAGGTTCTGCTTTTGTTTTTTTTTTAGCTCCACTTACTTCCTCTTATTCCTGAGGTGGTAGAGCCCCGAGTATTTCTTTGAACTCTTATACTTTTTCTCCAGTCTTGGTCCACTGCCTAGTCTCTGTTGACGTTAGAGTTTCCCCTGACCACTGCTTGCATCTGCGTGGCAAACAGTGGTTTATGATGTGAACAGACTGTTTCACTGAAGATGACCTTGCAATCACTGACTCTACCCCAATGCTCTTTACTTACTTGGAAGTCTACCAGAGCTGCATATTGGCCACTTGTGTGTGTGTTTTTGTGACCGTCACTCTTGCAGAACCATGTGCTGGCCACCATCAAGCCATTTTCCATACTCAAGTTTAGAATGGCCTCTCTTTCTTTATTCCTGAAGCCCCACCCATGTGGATGCAGACAGTCCTCATATCTGGTTCTGTCTCTCTAGATATGTGCAGGCAGGTCCCACATTACCAACACCCAAATCATGTTTGTCTGCTTTATCTAACAGGTCCTGCAACTGCTTCCTGAATGCACTCTTTCCTCGCTATCAGAATCCTGCTGTGGGGCATAGGCTGAGATTAAGAATACAGCCTTTGTCCTTACACAGCAGTCTAAATGCCATTAGTCCATCTCTAATTGTGATGACATCTCTTTCTGACTTCACAAGTCCACAAGATATAGGCAGAGAGGAGAAATACTTCAAGCACCTTCTGAATAAAGAAAACTCCACAGAAAATGAACTACCCCATACAGGCTATGATGAAAAAAAGGGGAAGAGTCCACTCTAGTAGAACGAATGGCACTAAGGAAAATGAAGTCAGAAAAAGCAGCAGACTCAAATATGGTCAAAGCAGATAAGATCAAGATGTTAGGTGAGTTACAGGAGATATGGCTCCACAGGGTACTCATAGCAGTATAGAGAGAAAGTTGTATCTCAGACGACCGCAGAATAAGCATTCTAGTGCCAGTGTACAAGAACAAAGGAGACATTTACAACTGTGGGTACTAAAGTGGTATCAGACACTTGTCACACTGCATGAAAGTTTAAGAAAGAGTGATTGATAAACAAATACACAAAGTAGTAGAAAGTAAGATGGGAGATGAGTAGTTCAGATTCAGAGCCATACCTCAGAGTAAGGAATCTGGACAAAAGCCATAAAAAAGTGGTACAAATAGGACAATTTTGAAATATTTACTATAATATATCTTACAGGCTTGGAAAGTTGATAGAATAACAGGTTATGCATTAGCATGAACTTTCTGAAGGGTATTAAGTCTAAAACTCAAATGTCCGTCATTATTTTCTAACTTCAGTCTTTAATGATTTGACACTAATTTGTCAGACAGCCACAAGTTTATGAAAAACAAACCAAACATATAAGGCAAAAATCAGGACATTCTGGGGAAATCTGTACAGTTGAGAGGTATGTTCAGATAAGGATGCACTACAACCGACCTGATGTTTGAACTGAGACAGTTCAGATGAAGGTAGAGATGAGGAAAAAGTCAAACTGGGCATTCCTAGACTTGAAGAATGCACATGACAAGGTCTTACGATTTGAAATCCCCAAAACACTGGTAGAATTACTGCAGGTTATGTATAAGATCCCTATGACCAGTGTTCGGACTCTCAGAGGGGTTCCCAGTGGCAGTGGGTGTGCATTAAGGTTCAGCTCTAAGCCCACTGGTTTATACTGGTGATCAACTACATTTGTAAATGGGCTGAAGGGGATAGATCAACAAAGTTGCTGTATGCAGATGATGTAGCATTACAAAGCAGACACTGAACAAGAACTTCAACAATTGATAGCGGAATGGAATGCAAAACTGAAAGCACACTAGAAGAAACAGAGTATAGAAAAGGCAGTTGTAATGGCAGCAAATGGGGGAAAATCAGAAAAAGCTGTGAATTGAGACAGTGGGGAAATAATGGAAAAGGCTAACAGCTTCAAGTATCTGGAAGGGATGGCTGAGGAGAAGGGAAGTCTGAATGAGGAGGTCAAAGACTGAGTCAGATGTACTGCAGCTAAGTGGCACATGCATCAGAGGTAGTATGTGACAGACAAATGCCAAAGAAGCTAAAAAGTACAATGTACAAAACAGTGGTGCAATCAGTACTACTGTCTGGTACAGAAACCTTGGTAGTGAAGACAGAGCAGTTGAGGAAGCTAGAGGTAATGGAGATGAAGTGCCTGAGATGGGTGGATAGGGTGAACACAGAGACACAAAGAAATGTGAACATCAGAGTAGAAGACGAAGTAGCTCCAAATGCAGAGAAGATCAAAGAGGGCAGATTATAGTGGCTGGGGTACATGTGCAGAAAAAAGTAGACAATAAAATGAAGATGATTTGGGACACACAGGAAGAAGACAACAGGAAAATGATGGCATCCAACAAAGAGCTGGATGGATAGTGAGAGAGAAGACCTGAGAGAGTCAGGCATGATTGTCTAATATGGCACTGAATCGAGAGAAATGGCAACAGCTGATGTAGCACCAGACCCCATGCAAAAAATTGGAAAAGGGGGGGGGGTGATGATGATGATATGTCTACAGATATGAGATGCTCATTGCTTTGCCATCAGACACCATACCTTTGGAACCTCTATCTCACTGGTTGAGGGAGTCTCCCAACTTGGTCAGTTTCAAAAGGTCCCTGAAAACCCACCTTTTTAGTCTAGCATACAATGTATCTTGATTTATTTCATTCTAATTGTTGCGAATTTTGACAACATGCATTACAATTGTACTGATTTATTGTTATGGTGCTTTGTTAAATGCAACTTAATAAAACTGAAATGTGAGCTCTGGTATAAGAGGCCTCCCAGTAGACTCTCCTCTGGGTTATCAAACTCTCTTGGACTTTAGAGAAGGTGGTTCCTAGGAAGTACAGTCCATAGTCCCAAGCTGAAGCACTATTTTCCACTGCAGGACGCTGGTCAAGATAAAGCTTCAGCCATCTGACTGGAAGTGTAATGCTAAGATCTGAGAATGCACCCCCTTTCCCATCTCACAAGGTGGCCTTCAAGCACCTCATGGTTCCACCATCCAGTGGACAGGAAGATAAATACAGACTCAACCCCTTGCTAGCTGAAGAGGAATTGGTGACAAGCAGGGACCACAAGGCCACCAGGGAATTGCTCAGGCTTCCATAAGAATGTAAACAAGGTCTGCATTCCATATCATTAATCTTCTCATAGCACTTTAAGTGGGATAGAACAGTACAGGGGATCCTCCCAATGATGCTCATGCCAGACACACTCAACTGCCATCATTCTTTGAAACTTAAGATGGGTCTGGAGTTTCTTCCTCTTACATATCTGGGTGTCTGTACTGAGCTACTAATACTTTCAACGGTGGATGATGATATGCTTACGTCCCAAGCAGTACATCTAATGCCAGCGCATAACTTGACCCTATCTGGCATCAACTCAAACTTTCACAAGTTAAGTTTCTTAAGCATACACAGAAACTTTTCTATGATGAAAATAAGGACTAAAATTTGACCTGTACAAGCAGAAATAACCTAACAGAGGTTTGACATACTTTTTTAGTGAAACACGTCATGGCATGAACTGGTCGAGAACACTTGTGAAGGTAAACAGAAAAATATCCAGACTGAAGTTAACAATGAAGGATATCAAAACAACAGTAGCAACCAGGAAATAAAGACAGAACATCCAGTCTCCATTCAGTAGGCACAGAAGGATTGGTTGCAAACTGGCCATCCAAAACCTGGTTTAACTGACAAAAATGTCATCCTGAGGTCCTTTGTCCTTTTGAGGAATAAAACATCTGGAATAAACTCTAGACCCTTTCTGGCCTGGTAAGACCTCCTGGATGACTTTTTTTACTAGGTTGTATACCACTTTCTTAGTTGTTTCCTTTTGTCGATGTAGAAGGTCTGGCAGGATAAGGATAATGGTAAAAAAGGGAATTGTACAGCCTCTGGAAATTATTTCTTTAATTCATGTGGTCTGTGTGCTGGCCAGCCATGCAAGGAGGAGGATAATCAACCCAGCTGCCAACAGAGATGGACTGTCAGGCAAGTCCTCAGGGGTGTGGTTGAAGATTTCAAGGGAAGGGCCATGGAATTCCAGAATTTGAGGTTCACCTCTACCTCTAGGGTGGCTTCCACAGCCAAAACTCTTGTGGCCATGGGAGTTCCTATCATACCATTGATCACAGGGTTGATGCTGAAATTTGAGGGGCCATAACTTTTTCACTCCTTCCTGTTTCTAGCAAAGGACCACTGTGGAACCAAGAACTTCATAACAGAGGTCTTCCTATCAACTGTCTCTCACCTTTCACCTAAATCTCTTACTAATACAAGTCATACATGTGTAAAATATTTTTACTGCTTCAAATTCATTGTATTAAAATGTTAAACTTTTTTGTATTGTATATACACTTTTATCCTGTATCATTTACTGTACTGTTGATTTTTGTCTTGTTAATCTATGTGGAGCTTTTCTCCTCGGGCCTCTGCTGAAAAAGGGCTACTAAGCTCAGTCGGACTATCCCAGTCATCAAATAAAAAATAAATAAATAATAAATGCATTTTCCCTCATACCTACTCTTGAGCAATCTTTCACCTCTGGTCTACAAAGTGAGGGCTCACTAAATGGGGCATAAATAAAGGACACAATGGAGTTTTCTGCAAAACGTACAGTTGTGTATACATACCATAAATGCAGATGTTTGAGTGTATTCACTGTTGCAGTCATCACATTTGGCTTATCTGCTTGCAGTAGCCCTTAGTCGGCCTGATTATCAAAGTCTTGGGTCCTGCGTCGGTTGCGGTCTCATCTTCCATGACATCAGGTAGTCAGGGGTATAAAGCATGGAGCCAATGCCATTATATCAGTTTTACTTGCCCCATATGTCAGGTGCCCCCCATAATGGGAAGCAAATAAATAAATATATATATATATATATATATATACACACACACACACACACACACACACACACACACACACACACACACACACACACACACACACACAAGGTTATACCTCCAACAGAAAAGTAAATACACCAAAAAGCTTTTAAACATAGTAAGAGAGAGTAGAGGTATAGCCAAGGAAGTCAGGAAGCTGACGGGAGGGTAACCAGGACTGCAACAGTGAATACATTCGAACATCTACATTTATGGTAAGTGCACACAACTGTACTATGTTCTTCATGTTTCACTGTTGCAGTCATCACATTTAGGTAGATTCCCAAAGCTAAGGATGGGAGGAGGAATTTAGATAGCATTAGGACCAGCTGTAAGGCCCTGCAAGACAGCAGTGGCAAAGCCAGCTCTGGATTTAGAGAAAATTGGCAAATGGTAATGCTTGGTGAAAGTATGTACAGAACTCCAGGTAGCAGCTTCTAGGATGTCTCTGGTAGGGACACCTCTAAGAAAGGCTGTAGAGGTAGATGCAGCCCTGGTTGAATGGGGTCTAATCCCCTGTGGAATAGGTTTTTCATGGTGCTTATAACAGAAATGAATGCAATGGCCTATC
The DNA here is from genome assembly GCF_019279795.1 of Protopterus annectens. NCBI lineage: Eukaryota > Metazoa > Chordata > Ceratodontiformes > Protopteridae > Protopterus > Protopterus annectens. Next base: position 1,108,045,913 of record NC_056727.1, read on the forward strand.
CATTTTGAAATGGTTTGCTTTGAAATAGCCTTCCCCTCTGCCCCTGCAGCAAATGTCACCAGTAGTTGTTCAGATTTCCTTTGAGGTTTAGTCCTGTCCAAGTAAAATCTAAGTTGTTTGTGCACATCTAAGAAATGCAGTATCCGTTCTCCTTTGTTCTGTGGATTAGAAAAGAAGGTTGGCAAATGAATGGCCTGATTAAGAGCCACACTGGATACCACCTTGGGCATGAAAGAGAGATTGGTTCTGAGGGACACCCTGTCCAGATGAAAAATGATGAAAGGCTCCACTGCCATAAGGGCCTGTAATTCAGATACCCTTCTTGCTTAAGTGACTGCTAAAAGGAAAGCTGTTTTCCAAGAAAGGAATTTTAACCCTGCAGTTGCAGCTGGCTCAAAAGGGGAAAGAGTGAGTTTTTCCAATACAAAATTAAGGTCCCAGGCTGGAGTTGAGGCTCTCCTGGGTGGTCTTACATTTTTGGCTCCACTGAGGAACTGCTTGAGCAATGGGTGAGAAAAGAGGGGTTGTTCTGTGTTGTAATGAGCTGAAATGGCTGAGGTGTGAATTTTGATGAAGGAAAAGGAAAGGCCCTTGTGAAGCACCTCAGTTAAGTATTGAAGAATCTGAAGTAAAATGGGTGCTGCTGTGGACATACCTTGAGTTTGATTCCAGGCACAGAATCTTTTCCATTTTTCAGCAAAAGATTTTCTAGTACTAGGCCTCCTTGCCTCCAAAATGACATCCAACACTTGTTTACTGAGGGATGGCAACAGAGAGATTAGGTAATTAGCCAGGCTGCCAGATTCAGGGTTTGAAGCTAGGGGTGCAGAATCTGGCTCTCCTGCTGAGACAGCAGGATAGGGGTCTGAGGTAGGTGCCATGGGGCCAGCTGCGACACAATGCGCAAGAGGGGGTACCAGTGTTGGCATGGTCAGTCTGGTGCAATCAGTATCATCCTTGGCTTGTCCTGTTTGATCTTTAGTAGCACTTTGGAGAGGAGAGGCAGATGAGGAAAAGCATAAACTGATACATTTTTCCAGCTGAAGGACACAGCATCCACTTTCCAAGCTTGTTTGTGGGGAGTCCTTGTGCAGAATTTGTCCAACTGACAGTTCTGGGGAGGGGGGGGGGGGCAAACAGGTCTATATCCGGGATCCCCTATTTGTTGATCAACATGTTGAAAATCTTTGGTTCCAGTTTCCACTCATGTGGGTCCATGAGATTTCTGCTTAGTTCATCTGCCAGTGTATTTCGTTTTCCTGGCAGGAATTGAGCCTGTAGATGCACTTGGTAGCTCAAGGCTGTGTTCCACAGAGCCATGGCTAGTCTGCAGAGGGGGTAAGAATGGGTACCCCCCTGCTTGTTTATGTACCACATAACAGTGGTGTTGTCCGTCTTTACCATTAACTGTCCTGGAAGAATGTGGTCCTTGAAGGCTGTCAGAGCATTCTGTATAGCTAACATTTCTTTTTGATTAATATGCAGGTGCATTTGACTTCGGTTCCATTTGCACTGAATGCACTTCCCTGCCATGTGAGCCCCCCATGCATAGTCTGATGTGTCTGTTAGAGTTTGGGTGGCAGGGAGTAGACTGAATGGTAGTCCCTTGTTTTGGTGGCAGGCCTCTTCCCACCAAAGGAATTCTAACCGTAGGCAAGGTATGATAGGAATCATTGCTTCTAGATCCTGAGAATGTTGACACCATAGGCTTTTTAGATACCATTGTAGTTTCCTCATATGCAGTCTTGCACATGGAATTAGTAGAATGCATGAGGCCATGAACCCCAAGGCTTGCAGTATTTGCCTTGCAGATAGCAGGGTTTTTGTCACCACTAGTTTGAAGCAAGTTGTCAAATGAATCTGTTTCTCTGGTGTGAGGAAAGCCATCTGGGAAGTTGTGTTCAAGCTTGCTCCCGGGAATATAATTTGTTGACAGGGTACCAGATGTGATTTATTTTCATTTATGGTACGCCCCAGACAAGTTAGCACATTTTGTACAAATGCCAGGTGATTCAGAAGTATGTCCTGGCTTTCTGCCTGAATTAGACAATCATCCAGGTATGGGTATATTTGAATATTTCTTTGCCTGCAAAAAGCAATGACTGGAGCTAAGCAATTTGTGAATACCCTGGGCAAAGTAGATAAGCCAAAGGGCAGTGCAGAGAACTGATAGTGCATGCAGCCTCCTTTGAAGCGTAGGTATTTTCTGCAAGATTCCCTGATTGGGATGTGCAGGTAGGCTTCCTTTAAATCCAGTATTGCCAACCAGGCATCTTTGCCTATCATGGGAAGCAACTGGTGAAGAGTTAGCATCTTGAATTTTGGAATCACCAAAAAGGTGTTTAGGATAGAGAGGTCCAGGATAGGACGCCATGAGTTGTCTTTTCTGGGTACCAGGAAAAGTCTTGAGTAGAAACCTTGTCCCTTTTCCTCTTCTGGTACAGTCTGATTAGCCTTTAATCTTAAGAGAGAGAGTACTTGCTTTTGAGCCTCTGCCCACTGATTTGGGGGTAGATCTGGCCAACCGTTCGGGGTTGGTAGCGTGTGGAAGTGAAATCTGTATCCTTGGGAAACTATGTTTAAAACCCATTTATCCTGGGTAATGAGTTCCCAGTTTTTTGCTTGCAGAGCAATGTTTCCCCGTAAAGGAGCAGTCAGTTGAGAAGTACTTGGAAGTTTTAAAGTTAAAGTCACTGAGACAGTATACCATAGGGGGGGTGGGGGAGTCTTACTACTCCCTGATTTGAAAGTGGGAGCCCCCCACTGCTTAGTTCTGTGCGTACCCTGGGACTGAAGCCTGGGTGTTCTGCTGGTTCTGGATTTGAACTGAGAAGGCCTGGAAGAGGCAGGAAAGGACCAATTTTTTGAGGGCCAATGCCTACTAAATCTAGGAGGCTACACTTGTAAGAAATCTTTAACATTTTGCATAGATTTAACTTTTTCCTCCATCTTTTTAAGAACTTCTGCTTTGTCGCCAAACAGATGGTCCTGATTTCAGGGAGCATCCAGCAATTTAGTTTTAACATGATCTGGCAAGGATTGCTCCTTAAGCCAAGCATGCCTTCTAAGTACAGACCCGGTGACAGCAGCCCTGCAAGATGCCTCTAATGAATCAAAACCACATTGCAAAGTATGTTTTCCAACCTATTCAGCAGAATGCATTAAATCCTGTAAATCTTTATTCTCAACACAATCAGGAATCAACATCATTTTCTGTTTAAGCAATCCAATAATATGCTGCTGATACTTTAACATATGAAACTGGCAATTTAAGGCCCTGATGGCCAAGGTTGCAGAGGTGTATACCTTCCTACCCCATCTATCCAGGGCTCTGGAATCTCTATCAGAGGGGGTAGGATTTTTGGCAGTAGTAGCCTTAAAGCCCTTGGGTCCCTGTGAAATGGTCTCAGGGTCCGCAGTAGGATTTTTAAAAAGGAATTTATGAGAATCAGGAACTCTAATATATATCAGGTTTTCTGGGAGCAGGAGGGAAAGAGTCAGGGGCCAAGCTAGATTCCAAAAAGGCATCATCAACAATGTCCAGCACAGGAGGGATAGCTAAAGGCCTGTGTTGGGGCAGAAGTAAGAAATCTCTAAGCCTCTTTTTAGAATCAGAGTAATCCTGACTTTCCCAGTGAAAATGTTCCCTACAAGTATGCAAGGTTTCACCAAAAGAAAAATCCTCTGGGGTGAAGCAGAGGGAACAGAGTCCTCTGCATCAGAATCCTCATAGGTAGATAAGGGTAAATCCTGGTCATCAGAGGAGACAGAAAATTCAGAATTCTGGTCAGAAGAATCATAAGCAAATTCAGTCCTAGGTCTCTTAGAGGGGGAAGGTTGGCTTCCCCTGATTAAAGTAATAAGGTCTTTAGCCATTCTTATCATTTGTTTTTTAGGCATAGAGGCCTGACCATGCAGTCTGGGCGTCGGTTTCCTAGGCATGGTTTGAGTTTTAGGCCTAGAAGAAGAAGATGGTGTCAGTTTAATATGTAATTTAGTAGGCCTGAAAACACTCTCAGAAGCCGGTGCCTGCATAGCAGCTTCGGACCCATCCAAGGTAGAGACATCCGCATGTTCTGCAGTTGAAGCATCTCGCAGCATACCGGACTCCGAATGGGTCTCAGTAGAGACCTGCAAATCTGAAGTAGCGGATATCAGGGGCTGTGAAAGCGCCTCACTGAGTACTGGCAAACTGGCGACTAGCTTAGGAGAAGCGTTGTTGGCAGCTTTGGACCTAGACGGCGGCCTGTCTCTGTCTGTATCTTTGCATTTTTTCAGAATGTCGGTAGTCGGGTGGCTTACCGAAGACATATCTGAATAATTGAACAGAGTACCAAAATATTTAGAAGCGAAAATGTACGGACGACAAACAGTTTATGGTTTAAATAAGGCAAACAATCGACAGCGAGGTACGCCCTGGTTAGGGCATAGGCAAGGAATACAGTATGAATGAAAATCTTTATGAGGTATTTGCTTTCCACAAGAAATACAATTATTGACTTTTACTGACATCGGTTAGAGCACGAAAAAGTTTCCCCAACAGGGTACTTAGCTTTAGTTGAAGACTTCGGTTCTGAAACTCGTAAATTTCAGGAGTCGTCCGACCGGCACTTGCGAACTGCTTCTGCTTCGGGCACTGCACGTCAAGAAAGACTGATGTAATGGCACTGGCTGCATGCTTTATACCCTCGACTAACTGACGTCATGGAAGATGAGACGGCAACCGACAAAGGACCCAAGACTTTGATAATCAGGCCGACTGAGGGCTACTGCAAGCAGATAACCCAAATGTGATGATTGCAACAGTGAAACATGAAGAACATCCACACAATCCAAGACAAGGTTGCAATCTCGTGATGGTGCCTGTCCTGTCATATATCAGCCTCAGAGACAGTGAGGTAACTCTTTGTATTGTTGCAATCTGTGATTCTACTCTGTGATGTAGATCATTGTAAAGCAACTTCTTCATTGTGACAAAGGCCTTCTCAGCCAGATCACACATCATTGGGTCATATGCACCAGACAATTCAGTGATCATATAGCAAAAAAACTCGATACAAAGGCATGCTACCCCATTATGCACAACTGCCTCAGAATACTTATCTGGAGGATGGCTTACTGGTCTCTTCTTGGGCAGCAAGCAACAGTATAAAATCTGCAACAGGGGCCTTACTCAAATGAGAGGCATCTTTGGGAGGCAGGAGGATCTTGTCTGCTTTCCTCAGAATAGGCTCTGCTACATCAGATTCTCACCAAGCCCTCTGCACAACTTGCTCATCATGTAATCTGGGCGGGGGGGATCAGCCAAAGTGTAGGGGTAAGACTGAAAGACCTCCTGGAGGATCCCTTCCTCAGGGAAGGGGGTTGAATGGGCCAAAACTCCTTCTGCCTCAATACCAAGATCTCTCTTGAATATGGGGTCATAGAGTGGGGGTTTTATGAGAGTTCACCTCTTTATCAAGATCAATAGCCAGGGTGGAAGACTCTGATGGAGAGTCAAGATGTCTCCTCTTATACCTCCTGCTTTTTAGAATACCCTTGGTGGGACTCATTCAAGTGTTCAGAAGTGGACTCTCCTAGATGGGCAGACTATAAAGAGACTTTTCAGTAATGTTCCTTCTTCAGACACTGATGTGAAGTCCAATGTGTCAAATAAAGAGGTGTTATGGGGTGTAAATGAAAGGAAGAAGCCTACCAGGGAACTTCCAATCTAGACAGCTGTCTTACAAATGCTGTCAGTAAGCTAGGACCCAAAGATGCAGCAGTTGGTGCCTGGACCGCAGGTACCATGACCAGAGACAAACTCCCAGAGTTTGAAGCTGAGGTCAAGTGGCAGATACAGCTTACCAAGGAAGAAGCTAATTCTAGAGCTGATGATGGTTCTGGCACAAAAGGCTTGCATGCTAATGACAATGCATGGTGGGGACTGCTTCCAACTCAGGACAGAAGTGTCATGCCCAAGTGTCTTTAACAGAGTCAGCGGTGAGGGCAACAGAATCAATGCATCACCACCAAAGGAATAATTCCTGACAATACCAAAGTTGAAAGCAGTGGGACCACAATCATCTCTTACTTACCTGGTACCACAAGAGGGCATCAGGTAGAAGCATATGAGGTGAAGGGAACAAGCTTTTCTATAGCTGCCCTGGAAATGGCGGGGAAGAGAAGACACCAAGTTCTAGCTAGGCTTTGTGAAAACACTCATCATCTGGTCCTAATACATACATACAGGGGAATTGTGAATCAACCTAGTTGAACTGGTAGACATGGCTGAAAAATTCTGACTCTCCAGATACCTAGATACTTACTGCTCCGAGGAGAATGTACCAAGTCTTCTCCTGGGGGTAGGCTCATGCCAACCAAAACTTCAGCAGCAACTCCTGCTGGAGAAACCTGAAATTCCAGAAGAGGTATAGAAGTTTAACTAGAGAGAAGTCCCCCCTAGAAATCAGGAGATGGAGGCTTTGCCAGAGTCTTTCACTTTATCTTCTTCTGGGTGCCTCTTCTCCTTCATTTTTGTTTCCTCTTTGCCCTCTCCCTTCTGTCCCTGAACTGGAAAATCCATGTGAAAACTAATTATTTCTTCCATTAGCAAGCAGTACCCAAAATGCCACAAATCTCACACTTTACATTAAGATAATCCACTGTCTAGCACACAACACACAGGCTGTATGCACCCTGAGGGGATCTTGTATCTGCATTTCAAGCACTTGCAGAAACCCAGTGTTTATCTTTCCTGAAAAAGCAATGACAGTTCTCAGTTAACACTAATACAACAGCTAACAATTGCATGACACAACCTAGTAACTAGATTGTAATAGTAACTACAAATTGTAGTTACTATAGCCGGCCTTAGGCATAGGCCAACTAGGCGGCCGCCTAGGGCGCCGCTCTAGCAGTGGCAACTTTCCAGTATTTATTTAATGTAGTTAGACCAGGATGGGGGCACCGGGTGGTGTAGTGGGGGGTGCCGTGGAGCCCTTTTGCCTAGGGCACCAGTTGACCTAAGGCTGCTACAATCCTCAGCTAACTAAAACAACCATACCATCCAACACAAAACTGTGATGACACTGCAAGAACAGAAAAGAGAAAAAGTGCCTGGTAACCCCCTTCATGAAGTAAAACAAAACTGAGGGAAAAGGAAATTCAGCAGCCTGGTTACACTAAGGAGAAGTGAAGGGTGACAGAGGAACATTCAGAACAAAACAACTTTGCTCACTAACTAGAGGTAATACAATGAAAACATTTTAAGAAAGATAAAGAGTACTTATTAAAATAAAACACTTTTTTCAAAAGAACAAGAAAGCTCAAGCATGAAATCACCATCTGGAAGCTAAAATTAGCAAATGAGAGCTGAAAATGTGAAGGGTGACAAATATTACAGGACTGAGGGGAGGAGCTTGAGCTACAGAAAACATGTCACCAATATTGTACCTACTGAGACAATCAGTACTGCCTGCTGTAGTGAACAGAATGGATCATGTAAGACAATCACACATTTCATATTATACAATAATGGGTCACTGTTATTCAAAAATGATTGGACAGCCAAACAAGCGTGCTTGTTATAAATCGAGCATATACCCACAGAAAAAAGTCTAGTGGCTCAAGTACCATTGAGTGGTCGGAGTTTTCTATCGGCATACGCTTACTTGCCAAGAACAGATCCATCAAATTACTTAAACAAGAATTTCTGTCCACTGACAGCACAATGCAAGAAACATCAGGTACATTCTTTGAAAATAAATAATCAGACACATTCCTGATTTTCCTTGTATTTAAGCCCGGTCTCTGGTAAAATCTCAGATAAAAAAAAAAAGAAAGCAGCAATGGAGATTCTCTCTTCTCTGTTGGTTCTGCTGGACTGGAATGCAAGTACCATATGCACGTGCAGTAAATCAACAAACTAGGAAGAACATGAAAGAACACTGCAGTGCCGTTATACAAAGGTATTATTTAAGAAAGGTAAGCAATTAATAAGCAATAATCCACTCCTGGGCGTGGGCATATCAGGATTTACCAACGGTTGGTTTCTTTGATCACTCTGGCTTTTCCCTCAGGATCAAACCACACCATCTGTGGGTAAGTTCTGATAAATCCACACCCAGTTGTGGATTATTGCTTAGTAATCCAAAATACACATTTTAAATAAATAGTTTCACTCAGCAGAGATTCAGCAGAAATGGAGTACCTTAAACAGCCTCTGGCCTTCAAACATTTTGCATTAGACAAACATTTATGATTTTAAGACTGTTTAGAAAGCTTTCAAGTTACAGAACAGTAAAAGATGGTACATGTAACTAAATATGGAACTACAGCAGAATGAAATAATATACCTATAAAATTCACCCGCTTCAAGATAAAAGACATCACCTGGAGATCTTTTGTTACTTAATATAAATCAAAGTTTTTTAACACATACAGACTTCAATTACCATTCCACTCGCTTCAAATTCCCTGGCATAGTACACTCTATAAACTGAAGAAAAACTATAGATACTTTGCGAATTTAATCAGTGAAACAATCATCAAGAGAGATTACAGTTGCCTAAGCTGCCAGACAGGAAACCTGATAGAAAAATGTAACCCAAATAAACAGGCCAGTAGAAGACCAAAGTTTCATTCAAGCTACCCATCTACTGCACATTTAACTCATTCCACATCCTAAAATAAAATAAAGTAAAATCACCGGAACCACGATATCCGCATTGGTACATTTATTAAAACGCAAGTAAAACTTTCACTCTCAGGTTTCATCAAGCATATGTAAAAGAACAACAGTGACAGTTTAAATAGCTAAAAACAAGTCACATGATACAGAAAAACAATTAAATTAAGTTGAATGCAGGAACAAAGCTCACACCTCGAAAACTAACCAAACGAGACAATGCACTTAGTAAAAAAAATAAAATGAAATAATAAACAAAAAACTTGGTTAGACATGGCAGAATAAAAACCAGAATAATTCATGGTGTAACTAACCGCTTCATCAGAGTGCTAAAACACTAAAAGTCAACTAATTTTAAATACATAGTCAGCCAATAAAATTCAATCAATTATTACTAACAGCTTCTTAAAAACACAGTGTGCACACAATGAAATGATCACAGATAAAACAAGTAATAGCAAAGCACAGAGATAAAAAACAGCTACACACTAGTAGCATACAAAAATGTTTCAATGTTGTAGTGGTCTTGCTTTTAGAAAAGGTTTAAGCAAAACTTTGCTATTTAAACCTGGACATTTGTCTGCATTAAACAGCAGTATCAATTTTTGTTCCTTGCCTTTAAGTTTTTTGTGCTAGAAGTGTTAGAAGGGCGGCTTAGAGCTGGTGATCTTAAAAATAATACTGAAGCAGCGGAACAAAAATGGATACTGCTGTTTCATGCAGACAAATTTCCAGGTTTAAATAGCAAAGTTTTGCTTAAACCTTTTCTAAAAGCCAGACCACTACAACATTGAAACATTTTTGTATGCTACTACTGTGTAGTTGTTTTTTTATCTTTGTGCTTTGCTATTACTTGTTTTATCTGTGGTCATTTCATTGTGTGCACACTGTGTTTTTAAGAAACGGTTAGTAATAATTGATTGAATTTTACTGGCTATGTATTTAAAATGAGTTGACTTTTAGTGTTTTAGCAGTCTGGTGAAGTGCTTAGTTAGACCGTGAAAGTGCTTACTACAAATAAAATATTTTGTTTTTTATTCTGCCACATCTAACAGTTTTTCTTATTTTTCAATTAAATTAAGTTAATGCACTTGCATATGCAGTTCTCTCAAGTATGCTTTTAAAGTTACAGTGCCATTAAGTCCTAGTGTTTTATGTGCTCTTAAACGTAGTATTCATTTTATCTCCTTTTGTTCAGTTAAATGTTTAATATTGCCTCCTTCTAATGGTTCAATAATTGTTTGTAAGATCATAAATTTAAAATTATGAGTGTCATCTGTATCTGCTATATACTTACTTAGTGCATTAGTAATAAATCTTTTATATATATCTGAAAGATGATTACCTATTTTTTCTTTAAACTTCCTGTTAGTCATTCCTATATAATATGTCTGGCATACATTACATTTAGCCATATATATAATATTTTGTGTTACAGTTGCTTTATGCCTTTAATAATATTTTCTGCTAACAGGATGTATAAAAGATTTATCAGTATACATCACACACATGCAATAAACACAATTATTACATTTATAAGTGCCTTTTTGTAGCATAGTCTGTTATTTAAGTCTACATTTGTCTTGTGTGCAAAGGTTTATCACTAATTACTTCTTTTAATTTGGGTATTTTTCACAAGATAGGCCAGTACTTATTTATGATGGCCTTAACTGATTTTGTATTCTTACTGTAAATGACCATGCATTCTTTCATATGAATATGTGGGGTAACATTAGATTGCACATCTTTTTTGGAAAAATTTGGTTTGGCTTCCATCTGTCGACCTTTAATAAATCTGCTTCTTATTTTGAGAACTCTACTTTTATATCCATTTGCTATAAAATCGTGCCCTATATTACTAGGTTGTTGATGCATATTCTCATCATTTCACATCCTCCATGCATCCCATGACTCGGAGCCTGTATTTACTTACATCACATCCTCTAAGACAGTATACAATACGAGTCCCATCACCCGCACTGAAAAAAATTTATTTCTGAAGTCACACTAAAATCTTCTAACTTTCAGCTGCCACCTACATCCAGAGTTGCCAGATTATTTCTAAAGGGACAGGTAGGGAACAAGGGACCAAAAAAAAAAGCACCCACTTTGAGATTTATGATTGGCCCTATGCCGCTATACGAGCTAATCAAAAATTACAAAGTGGACGCTGTTTCACCGAGATTTTAAATGGCAGTGCAGGACTTTGGATTGGGCTGCTGATCTCAGAAGAATCCTGTTCAAATAGGGATGTCAGGCAACCCTGCCTAGATCCCACTTTATCTTTCAATCCTAAATTGCCCATGTTAAGTTCATGTCTTGCCTTCCCACTTCCTACTTTTCTCAGAAGTATGCATACTCAGTTTTCTCCAACCATCCATATGCCAATTTATTCCTACATTGATTTATTTAAAAGTTGTGCCACACACACTCCACTAACAGACTACCCCTTTACTTCAAGTCCACCCCTCATTTAACAGGAAGCAGAAAAAAGAAGACTGCTGATCACTTACTATTTTGGCTATCGTCGTCGTCATCATCATCATCATCATCATCTCTATAAAGTATGGGTCCCTCAGAATCACTATCACTCATTTCTTCTTCTTCCTCCTCCTCCCCATGTGTTGCTTCAGGGATAACAGATACAGATGGGATATCCCCAATGTAAACATGATTAGGGTATAATGGTTCCATCTCCTCCTCTTCTTCCTCCTCCTCTTCCTCATCATCAGGACTGTATAGAAAAAAATTAAGAAGTTAGTTTTTTTTTCCAATTTGTAAAGTATTTTCTGCCATTAAAAATATGTGTTGTACATTTCTATGTATAAACAAAAGGCATCTAAATGGACAGAACTTTTTTATAACACAATTTCTATGAATTGCATTATATGGAGAATTTCAAGCAGGAATTAGAAAGTACAGTTGTATACCTACCATAAATGTAGATGTTCGAGTGTATTCACTGTTGCAGTCATTACACTTGGGTTATCTTGCTGGCAGGCTAGCCGCAGTTGGCCTGAATTCCAAAGTCCTGGTCCGGCGTCGGTTGATGTCGCCTCTTCCCTGACGTCAGTACACCAGGGGTATACAAGATGCAGCTGACGCCATTTTCTTCAGTTTTTCTTGCCCCAGATGTCAGGTGCCCCCAAAAAGGGTATGCTAAAAACATTGCTTATAAAGAGCATGCACTAAAATAAACAATACCTTCATCTACAAGCAAATACACCACATAGGTTGTATAGAATAGAGAAGTACAGATAAGTCCCAGCAAAGAAAGGGGGATGGTGGGTGGGTAACCTGGACTGCAACAGTGAATACACTCGAGCATCTACATTTATGGTAGGTACACAACTGTACTATGTTCATCGTGTTTCACTGTTGCAGTCATTACACTTGGGTTGAATCCCAAAGCTGAGGTTGGGCGGCTGGGTCTAAATAGAATTAGGAGTGACTATGAGGCCCTGCAGAACTGCAGTGGCAAAGCCTGCTCTGGATTTAGAATAAAGAGGTAAGTGGCAGTGCTTGGTAAACGTGGCACTTAACTCCAAGTTGCAGCCTACAACATTTCCTCGGTTGGTACTCCTCTGAGAAAGGCTGCTAATGTGGCTGCTGCCCTGGTCGAATGTGGCCTAATGCCCTTAGGCACTGATTTGCCATGCTGTGCATAACAGAAACAAATGCAGTGTCCTATCCATTTTGAAATAGTCTGCTTTGAGATAGCCTTTCCTTGTGATCCTGCTGCATATGCTACTAAAAGTTGCTCAGTCTTTCTGAACGTCTTAGTTTTGTCCAAGTAGAAGCGTAGGTGCCTGTGTATGTCCAAAGAATGCAGAAGTCTCTCCCCTTTATTCTGGGGGTTAGGATAAAAAGTAGGCAAATTAATGGTTTGATTAAGAGCCACACTCGATACTACCTTTGGCATAAATGTTGGGTTAGTCCTTAGAGAAACCCTGTCTGGATGGAAAATGATAAAAGGTTCCACGGCCATTAATGCCTGTAACTCTGATACTCTTCTTGCTGAAGATATTGCTAGGAGCAGAGCTGTTTTCCATGATAAGAATTTTATTTCAGCTGTATTGGCTGGCTCAAAAGTAGGCAGTGTGAGCTTTTCCAAGAGAAAATTGAGATCCCATGCAGGTATTGGTGCTCTTTTTGGGGGTCTTATGTTTTTGGCCCCTCTGAGGTACTGCCTTAGCAGTGGATGTGAAAAAATAGGTGGTTCCGTATTGTAATGAGCTGAAATGCCAGAGGCATGGATCTTAATTGATAAGAAGGATAGGCCCTTGTCCAGCATCTCAGTTAGGTATTGTAAAATCTGAGGGATATTTGGAACACGCGGTTCAATTCCTTGTGCCTGATTCCAAGCACAGAATCTCTTCCATTTTTCTGCATAGGATTTTCTGGTGCTGGGCCTCCTGGCTTCCAAAATGACATCCATAACTGCTTTAGAGAGAGGTGTGTTCTGAGTGGTTATATTATTCACCATGCAGTCAGATTTAAGGTTCTGAGTTGGCTGTGCAGGATCTGATTGTTTTGTTGGGTCAGAAGATGAGGAATTTCAGGTAAAGGCCAGGCTGGGCCTTGAGACAAGCTCTTTACAATTGGGTACCAGTGCTGGCGTAGCCAGTCTGGAGCAATCAGAATCATTTTTGGCTTCTCTTGTCTGACCTTTAGGAGTACCTTGGGCAGAAGAGGCAGTGGAGGAAAGGCATAAACTGTCAGGGTTTTCCAGCTGAATGATAAAGCATTCACTTTCCAAGCTTGTGTGCGATAAGTCTTTGTGCAGAATCTCTGTTGTTGGCAGTTGTGAGGAGAGACAAACAGATCTATGTCTGGGCTTCCCCATTTCCTTATCATCATGCTGAAGATTTGTGGATCTAGTTTGCACTCGTGAGGGTCCATGAGGTTTCTGCTTAGTTTGTCTGCCAGAGTATTTCTTTCCTGGCAGGAATTGTGCCTGCAGATGTATTTGATAGGTCAATGCTGTGTTCCACAAATTCATGGCTTGCCTGCAGAGGGGGTAGGAATGTGTGCCCCCTTCCTTGTTTATGTACCACATGACTGTAGTATTGTCCATCCTTAGCAACAGTTGTCCTGGATGGAGTAGATCCTTGAAGGCTGTCAGGGCATTCTGTACAGCTAGCATCTCTTTTTGATTGATATGAAGATGCATTTGGCTTGCGGGCCACGTGCCCTGAATACATTTTCCCACCATGTATGCCCCCCAGGCATAATCTGATGCATCTGTTGTTAGTGTCTGCCTGGCTGTGGGTAAAGTGAATGGCTGTCCCTTGTTGTGGTGACAGGCCAGTGCCCACCATCGAAGCTCTTGTTGCATGCAGGGAATGAGAGTAATTATAGTTTCCAGGCTGTGGCAATGTTGAGTCCAAACACTTTTTAGATACCATTGTAGCTTCCTCATATGCAGTCTCGCATATAGAATTAGCAGGATGCAGGATGCCATGAAGCCCAAAGTCTGCAGAATTTTTCTTGCAGGTAACTGGGTTTTTGTTGCCATCATTTGGAAGTAATGAGTCAGCTGCCTTTGTTTGTCTGGCGTGAGATAAGCCATCTGGGCAGTTGTATTTAAGCTTGCACCCAGGAATATTATCTCTTGAGAGGGCACTAGTTTTGACTTCTTTTCATTTACTGTGTACCCTAGGCAAATTAGTAATCTTTTTACAAATGCCAGATGCTTTAGTAGAATGTCCTTGCTCTCTGCTTGAATAAGGCAGTCGTCCAAGTAGGGATATATTTGAATTCCTTTTTGTCTGCAAAATGCAATTACTGGTGCCAGGCATTTTGTGAAGACTCTGGGCGCAGTAGATAAGCCAAAGGGCAGTGCACAGAATTGGTAGTGCTTTTATGAATCTGAGGTATCTTCTGCATGACTGTCTGATTGGGACATGCAGGTATGCCTCTTTGAGGTCCAAAGTTATGAGCCAAGCCTTCTTGCCCAGCATGGGTAGAAGTTGCTGTAGTGTCAACATTTTGAATTTTGGAATGTCTAGAAAAGTATTTAGAGTAGACCGGTCCAGTATAGGTCTCCAGGCTTTGTACTTTCTGGGTACCAAGAAAAGTCTTGAGTAAAATCCTTGCCCCTGCTCTTGCTGTGGTACTCTTTGAATAGCCCTCATGTCCATGAGGGATGAAATTTGCTTTTGTGCCTCTGCCCAATGATTGTGTGGCAGGTCTGGCATACCTTTTGCCCTTGGGAGGGTGTGAAAGTTGAACCTGTAGCCCTGAGAAACAATATTCAGTACCCATTTGTCCTAGGTGATCATGTGCCAATTTTGTGAAAAAAGAGCTAGTTTTCCCCGTAAGGGTGCTGCCAAAAGGTAAGTGCTTGACATTGGTAGTGGGAAGTCATTGGGACTGTTTCCTATATGGTTGTGATATGTCTTCTCCGCCTTTGGGGGCTGAAGCACCCCATTGTTTAGGCCTGTATGAGCCTTGTGGCTGAGATCTGCCTCTAGGGCATCTGTATCTGCCTCTTTGTGGCCTGTCTGACACTGGAAAGGACCAATTTTTAGAAGGCCAGTTCCTGTTAAATCTGGGTGGCTGAACCTGTAAGAAATTCTTTACTGTCTGCATTGATTTTGTTTTATCCTCCATTTTCTTTAACACCAAGCAAAGTATCATGCTGTAATGGAGCATCCAATAATTTTGCTTTAACATGATCAGGCAGACTCTGTTCCTTTAAACCAAGCATGTCTTCGAATGACAGAGCCTGTAACTGCGGCCCTGCAAGAAGCCTCTAGTGAATCAAAACCACATTGCAAAGTATGCCTTCCCACTTGTTCAGCTGCATGCAATAAATCCTGTATTTCCTTGCTTTCAGGACATTCAGAGTTTGTCAGCATTTTCTGTTTTAGCATAGACATTAGGTATTGCTGATATTTAAGCATGTGAAACTGGCAGTTTAAAGCCCTTACAGCTAAAGTAGCAGAGGTGTAAACTTTTTTCCCCCATCTGTCCAGTGCTCTAGAATCCCTATCAAAGGGAACAGGATTTTTTGCAGTGAAAGCCTTGAACCCTTTGGGACCTTGAGATATAGTTTCTGGGTCAGCAGCAGGGTTTTTATAAAGAAATTTATGCGAATCTGGAACCCTTTAGTACCTATCTGGCTTAACTGGTGCAGGGGGTAAAGAATCAGGAGACAGACTGGATTCAGAAACTACATCATCTACAATGTCTAGCACAGGAGGAATAGCAAGAGGTCTGTGTTGAGGCAATAAAAGAAAGTCTCTGAGCCTTTTCTTGGATTCAGAATAATCTTGGCTCTCCCAGTGGAAATGCTCCCTCATGGTGTGCAGAGTTTCCCCAAAAGAGTAGTCCTCAGGAGGAGAGGCTGAAGGGATAGATTCTTCAGCATCAGAGTCCTCATAGGGAAGGAGAGAGTATCCCTGTTCTGAAGAGGAATCAGATGAAATAGAAACCTGGTCAGAGGAATCATAGTCAGTGTCTTGCCTAGGCCTTTTATCAGGAGGGGGATGGGAGCTCCTGATCAAAGTAATTAGGTCCTCGACCATTTTAAGCATCTGTTTCTTAGGCATGGATGACTGTCCTGGAGAATGCTGTACTTGTTTCTTTGTCTTTAAAGGTGTTTTAGACTTTGCCTTGGGTGCTGAAGTGGTCTTGATAGTAAGCTGTGTAGGTCTGAAAACACCCTCAGAAGCCAATGCCTGCTCAGCGGCTCCAGACCCATCTGAGGGAATAGTTTCCGTAGGCCCAATACCTTGAGTTTCCAGAGGCCTAGTTGCCTCCATGTGGGAGTCGGAGGCGGCCTGTGGCTCTGAGGTAGCGGGTGTCAGGGGCTGCGAAAGCGCCTCACTGAGAACCGGCGACTGGCCTAGAAGAGGCTTTGTCCTCGGTTTTGGACCTCGGATGCCTGTGCTTTTTATGAACTCTGGTCGTCGGTTGTTCCGACAGCATTATATAGTTAAACCTTCGGCCAAAGTAATGTAAAGCATAATCGAACAGATGCTTAATAGTGCGCTGGTTAAATCTAGCACAAAACCGACAACTAGCAACGTCGTGTTCAGGGCCTAGGCAAGGAATACAGTAAGAATGAAAATCCTTATGAGGTATTTGCTTCCCACAAGAAATACAATTGTTAACTTTTACTGACATCGGTCTGGAGCAAGAAAAAGTTTCCCTAACGAGGTACTTAGCTTTATTGAAGACTTCGGATCTGAAATTCAATTTTGAAAACCTCAGGAGTCAGCCGGCTGGCACTTGCAAACTGCTTTTGCTTCAGGCACCACGCGGCAAGAAAGACAGAAGAAAATGGCGTCGGCTGCATCTTATATACCCCTGGTGCACTGACGTCAGGAAAGAGGCGACAGCAACCAACGCCGGACCAGGACTTTGGAATTCAGGACGACTGCGGATAGCCTGCCAGCAGGATAACCCAAGTGTAATGACTGCAACAGTGAAACACGAATATTGGGCACATATAAACAACACAGTCATATTAGAATCCTGAAATATTTCAGTGCTTACTTTCTATCCTGATTTGCTCTAATGCTTCAAAGAAGCAATAAAGCTGCGACTCCTTACAGTTTAAGTTATTTATTTGTATAGACGTCATAGAGGAGACTTATGCCTGGCCTACAGAGCAACCCATCACCCAAACCTAATGGACTTACTGCATATCCGTAAATCAAATGGGTCTACAGCTACCTGTTCCAGGGACTTAAATATGGCCTGAGACTTGAATAGGACATGTTGGAGGGACAGAGTTATCTCCCAGCAACTGCCACAGCTTTGGAACAATTCATGTGAAACAGAGCACCTCTATGACACTGTTTAAAAGGAACCTGGACGAGAGGATGGCGCACCATAAACTCTTACTGAGGATAGCGCTCACAACCCTCCTGGACATGGGCAGTCATCACTAAACGCAATCTTTGGTATTGACTAATACTTATACAGTACTACATTGGATTGAAATAGCTAGGCTTAAAACGACCTCTGGGTCGATAGCCTAGTAATCTCATATGATCCTACAACTGTATGATTTGGTCCTCTTCCTTTTGCAGTTAATTTCTGGTTCAGAAATGTAAGGTAGCACATAAAACGTGGGAGGAAAGAATATACTTTTTCTTCTTCAAATTTAAAGCCCATAATAACCTCACAATATGTCACAGACCAATGAATTAAGAAACTCCTCCTGCTTTTTGGTAAAATTAAATGGAAAACCAAAAAATAAAGTATTAGGAAAAGACAAGTCATTCATGTGGTCTTAACATCAGAGTTATACAAGTGAACAAAACAGCATAACTTACATGATAACCAAAAGAGATTGCTAGAAACTTAATAGCTAGTATTATTTTTATATTATACACACACACACACACACACATGTATGCATCTTGTCTTTTAGTTCGAACAGCTAGAATATTGATGGCCTAGACATCAACACACTTCTGTGCATGATCTTGGTTTCAACCTCGTCATGGGAAAACATACATGTTTTTTCTGCACTCCCACACTGCCTGCTAATTATATATATGTACACTAATTCAGAGATCGCACAATCCTCAAGGTAAGGGCATATTCCACTATCCAAGGGCTGTCAATCTCCATCACCCACTGACCATCTGTTCTGCTGAACAAAGCAAGCTGACAAAACAGATAACATTACAGCTTTTCGTTCAAAATTACCACGCCTATGTTCAGATAGATATACTGCACGCACACACACGTCCAGCAGTTCATCACTTGTTCCTAGACAATATATGTCTGTAAATGAAGTAGTGATGCAGATTTGACACTGCATTATTGAACAAGTAATGTAATACACACCTGCTAACTTGCAGGTAAATGTAAAGGAACTGTAGACAGAAGAGACACTTCTCTGCAGAAGGGATGGTGTTTGTGAACCCTCAAGGAGACACTTTTTTTATAAACAGAGCATTATTTTATTAACACAAACACATTAGTCACTTAAAATCAGTACAAGCTGAAACATACTTTATTGTCTTCATGCATAGCTCACAGTTTCTTTCACTAGCTGCAGATCTGTTTTCCTTTCTTAGTTGAGAGCTCTTTTCCTTATTTGTAACCTCCCTCTAGCTTTATACATCTCGTTAAAATGTCTAGAAATCTCCTGTCCAGCTCCACCTTCTGGCACTTGCTTCTCGTTTTCCAGGTTTTAGTGACTGCACTGTTCATCTCAATTGTCATGAAATCTTAAAATGCTAGCATTTTTTTCCTGCCAATTCTCTCTTCATACCCCACATGCAAAATTCCCAAGAGTTTTGCCTCTCTATCATATATCCTCTTACAGAGCCTCTGTCTAGACCTTTGTGCCCAGTTACACTGTCAGAACATAGGTTTTATGCCTGCCTCTTCTGTCATGCATCTCCAGCATCTTGAGTTGTTTTCCTTCCCTCGTTAAATAAACTTTTCATTGTTTGATACCATCTGTGCAATGCTCTAATATCTGGATCTCCCACTCCGTGCATTTAATGTCTTGTAAATTCTTCCATTTACTATTACCTCTATTTCCAGCACACTGCAAATTGTTTTTATCATTACTATTAGAGAAAAGACAAATGGAAAAATTTTCTCTCTCTCACAGGAATGCCAATCTGTGTAGAAGTATTTTTGTAGGTCAAAAAGACCATCCCTGCCAAAGTTCTTTTTCGCTCTTCTCTGTCTATAAACTCTGTTAGGGCCCACCAATTCATTTCTGCCCTTCTTTCTTTCATAAAATCATTCTGCTCCTCCTGTACTATTCTCGGCAGAATCTCATCCAAACTCCTTCCTAGATATCTGTGTTTAAGAAGACTGGTCTGTAATCTCCCACTTCCATCCTGACTCCCCCTTTTGAGATCACTACCACCCTTTTCATTGAGTCGATTTACCCTTCATATTCCTCCCTCAGCTGTCCATACTGCCTCTCCAATCCATTTGTAGAACTCTACCAAGAATACATTTGGGCATGTTACCTCTCTGCTTTTCATTGCCATCACTACCTCTTTAATCTCCTCTGTCATGATTTTTACATTCAGTTTCTCCTTTTGGACTTCTACTCAGTACCCCCTCTCACCAGTCTGCGACAACGGACTTGCTTTTCTTTCTCCTGAAATATTTGCTGGTAGCATTTCCTAAAGATTTCAGTAACCCTTTTATCCTAATCTAGATCTCTTCCCTCTTTTCACCTAATGTTTGGTACCTCTCCCTCAACTATTTTTTATACTATAGGTTTCCCCTTTTCCTCCCCAGTTATCTACCAGTAATCATTTTAGTACAATTACTCTACTTCCACTACAGTTATTACCGTTCTTCTAGTTCAGTTTTTATTACTGCTTCATGTGCTTAATGCTTCTTGATTTATACCATTTTCCACATTTTCCTTCATATCCTGAATTCTCCTTCCAGTATTGTCATCTCTTCTTCATCCTGCCTCCTTTCCCTCCCATCCTCTCATGACTTTCCTTTACCTGCTGCTTTCATTCCATCCTACCACTGTTTCTCCAAACCTGATTTGTCTTTCGAATTATCCTCCATGGTTTCCTCTATCAATTTTTGTAATTGTTGCTTTCTTTCCACTTCTAGCTTGCCCATCAACAGTCCAACCCCTGACCTTATTTCCTCTCTGTCCTTATTGTTACTGCTACCACTGCATGGTTCAATGTGTGCCTCTCCTATATTTCTCTCTCTACCATCATTTTAGAGTTTCCTTTCTTCCCCAGTCGGACTTAAATAAAGCAAATTCTGGTAAATGTTAATGCCCTCTTTTCTGTATGGCTTTCACTCCATATATCCTTCCACTCTCATTCTTTCATGTTCCTTTCTATGATTCTTTTCATCTTTACACAATGCTCACTTTTGCCAAACAAACTGTTTTTGAGATGTAGTGTGACATTAAAGTCCACTCCAATGGATTTCCTTTTACATCCCTTTTTATCACATTCCATTCTTCAAAGAGCCTACTGTAAAAGTCTTCTGGATTCTTGTTTGGGACATACAGTCCCTCTGTTGTCCATTTTCTTCCATGTATTCTTCCTTGCCAAATAATCCACCTCTCTTCTCAAGTTTCTGCATCCTTTCATTCACTACATGTAATCGGTTTATGACGAAGGGTGGACACTTCTCTTCTGTCCCCTATCTATGCTTTGTCTGTTTATCTGTTAGGGTACTGTGGGATTATAATCCTCCTTCCTTTTTTTACCTTTACTTTGGTCTCCAGGAGCAGTACCACATTTCCTTGCACCTTACTTATTCTGCCATGTACATTTTTTCCTCTTCTGATCTTGATAAGGTGGCAAAGCTCCCAAGCCTTCAGGTTCCAGGTTACCACCTTCAGTCGGTATTCATCACCTGTGTTCTCTTGGGTTTGGTACCCCCTCCTCCACACTCATCACTACTCTCCTCTACCAGTTGCTCTGTTGAGCTGGACCTTCTGTCTTTTGCTTAAGCTGGTCCAGCTCATCTCCCCAATAAGTTAGAGTTATCCTCCAGCCTGTGATTTGAGCATCTCTAGACTTTGGTCATTCACCTTGTCCTTCTTCCCCAGTTCTGTTTTGGACCTGTCCTTCTTGCTTGTACTTCTCCGTGATTGCCTCCTATCTGTTGTTTACTCCAGTTTATCTTGACCATTTCTCATAGTTATTACTTGTTTTATTTGCATTTGAACCTCCTTTTGAGAAAGCTGCATGAATTCCATTTCACTGTGCTTTAATTCAATGCAGTCAAACCCAAGAATGTTGTTTTCATAATTACTTATTTCTCTGCTGCCCCAGTTTTTTTTATTCAGGTATACCACAACACTTTTGCCCACTGCTTAAAAAAGAAAGCTTACTTTTATATGAAACTACAAACATTATAAAATATGGTGCATAACAGGATGGACCATGTAACAGCAAATCTGCCTGTGTCCTCTCCACTTAATGAGTATCTTTCTGTTACTTCTGGAGCAAAGTGCATTAAAAAAAAATCCTTTGAAAAGTGCCCCATGTTCACATATCCCATTAGTGTTTTTCAGTCTTATGTTCATCCTTTTTCCCCACCACTTCTACAGATATTAAATCTCTTGGTTCTTTTTGCATGCATTCATTACCCAAAGCCAGCATACAATATGGTTTAAAAGTAAATCCTTCCATTTTCTTCTATTGTACTGCATCTAATTTCTTCCCTCATTTCTCCCTGCATGACCAGGCTGTCCAGATTCTGATAACTTATCTCCACTTCGCCTAGTCCTCTGGTCTGATTTTCCTACCACTGCTCCATTTTGTTTTTCTTCCCTTGTTCTCTAATCAGTATGACTTGCTCAAACCTCTGGATCCAGCACTGGGCACCAGAACCCCCCCCCTCCCCTTGAGGCTTTGATGGTATGTTGTTGTTGCTCTTCAGATTCTTGTAGCTGTCCCCATTTCTGTTGCTGTCATTATTGGAGTTTCCTTTCTGCTGGTTTTCTACTTTGAGCAGCTTCTTGCTCCTCTTATTTATTTTTGTATCCCCCCCATATTTCCTCTGTTTTCCATGTTCTCTCCTCCATTTCTGTCAAACCTGCTATGCTGAGGATCTTGTTCACACCACTTATCTTGTCAACATCACTGTATATGCTTTGTGTACTTCCTCTTCAGTTATTTTTCCCCACAGGTACACCTACATCAGATGTTCTAAGTGACGCTTGTAATTTTACCTCCCCTCAGGCCTTTTGCAAGGTTGTCTGTCAGTCCATTTCTGGTGCAATATTTGAATTTATTTCTATGTGACTGTTGCTCCGAATTTAAAACCATTCTTATTATTATTTTATGGGTTAAAAATCACTGGGACCTTTCCAGTTGAATGATGAGCTTTGATTGAACATGCCCAAGGCAGAATTGTATTTAGTGATGGGTTTGATAAGGGATAATAAGAAGTTATGTACCTACCATAACGTTCCATGTTAGTTGTCTTCTTCTCGCCTTCTTTCTTGCTGGTTGGGGTTCGGAGCCGATCCTCTGCTCCAACTCGTCCATCTTCAAAAGCTCAAGAGCTACTTACTGGCTCGAGGCCCCCTATATCCCATGATGCCTGGCGCTAGATACCCAGATCTCGTTTGATAAGTCTAACTGCAGACATAATAATAATAATAATAATAATAATAATAATAATAATAATAATAATGATGATACATGAATCCTGTCCTAGAATGCATAAATCCTACTGGAGAGACTACTAGACAGAAGGAATAGCCAGAGAAGACTCAGCCAGTGAGAAAAACATAGGGAACTCTTCTCTGTCTACTAGGATAGGGGGGATGGAGGGTGGGACGCAAGAAAGAAGGCGAGAAGAAGACAACTAACATGGAACGTTATGGTAGGTACATAACTTCTTAATGTTAAGTTATCTATCTCACCTTCATTCTTGCTGGTTGGGACAGCACCCCTAGCACCTCAATCCTGGGTGGCTCATCGGAACAGACTCTTCAGAACAGTGAAACCAAAATCAGCTCTGCTCCTGGAGGCCACGTCCAGCTTATAATGTGAAATAAAGGTATGAGGATTGGCCCATGTAGCTGTCACACAAATAGTTTCCATTGGCAATCTTGCCTGAAAAGCCACTGAAGTAGCTAGAGCTCTAGTGGAGTGACCTTTTGGTTTAGCAGGAAGCTCTTTATTCCTTAGCTGATATATAAAAGTAACAATAGATGTCAACCACCTGGATAAGGTTACTTTTGACACAGGTAGACTTTGTTTACCCTCAGCATAGGACAGAACAGCTGGTCTGATTTTCTGACTTGCTTAGTTCTATGCAAGTAAAAGCGTAACTGTCTATGAACATCCAACTGATGCAATTTGTATTCCACCTTGTTGGAATAATTTGGAAAAAACACAGGCAGATCAATAGACTGATGCAAATTATTGTCAGAAGAAACCTTTGGAAGGAAGGAAGGATTAGTCCTGAGAGAAACTCTGTCATTGTGAAAAACTAGATAAGGAGGGCGAACACAAAGAGCCTGAAGCTCAGAAACTCTTCTGGCTGAAGTAATTGCTACCAGAAAAAGGGTTTTCTAAGAAAGAAACTTCAAAGAACAAGAAGCTGCAGGTTCAAAGGGGGGCAGTATCAGGGAAGCTAAAATCAAATTTAGATCCCACGGAGGTGGGGGATCTCTCACTAGGGGCCTGAGTAAAGTAGTCCCTTTGAGAAAAGCTTTACAAAGCTTATGGGACATGATACTAGTATCCGATAGACCTGTATGAAAGTTTGAAATTGCAGCTAACTGAACTCTATTCGTAGCAGAAGACAATCCAGCACGAAAAAGTTCCGCTAAAAAATCCAAAATATGGTGCACAGGGGCTGAAAAGGGATCTATATTCCTAGCCTCTGCCCAGAAAGAGAAATGTTTCCACTTACTAGCATAAGTCTTTCTAGTGGTAGACTTGTGCAATGATAAGATGATTTCACGCACCGAGTGGGAGATGTTCGGAAGCCTGGCTAAGGTCGGAAGTGGGGCAACCAAGCAGTGAGCTGGAGAGATTGAAGGGATTGGTGCAGCCTGCCCGATTGATGGATCAGGAGGTCTGGAACTGGGTCCAGGGTCCAGCGATGCTCCAGAAGGTAATGATGCAGGAACGGGAACCAAATTTGTCGAGGCCAGTAAGGGGCAATGAGGATCATCTTGCATCCCAATGTGGTAGCTTTCTGTATTCATTTGGGAATCAGGGGGAACAGAGGGAATGCATAAAGAAGTCCCTGAGGCCAATCATGAACTAGAGCGTCTCTGGGGGAGTGTCCGGGAAGAGAGAGGAGAGAGAAGAAATTGTTGCACTTGCTGTTGAAGTGGGTGGCAAAAAGGTCGCAGCAAGGCTGACCCCATTTGCGGAAGATTTGGTCTGCCACTGTCTGACTGAGAGACCACTCATGAGGCATGAGAATAGCTCTGCTCAGCCTGTCCGCTATAACGTTGGACTTCCCAGGGATGTGCGCTGCTATCAGAAACCGTTGGGAAGAGATCGCCCACTGCCAGAGTCTGAGTGCTTTTCGACATAGGGGGTGGGACCTGGTTCTGCCCTGCTTGTTGATGTACCAGACTACCGACATATTGTCTGTTTGAATTGCAATGGTCCCGTGGGAAGAGAGTTGTGAAGAGCTTGCAACGCCAAAAGCACGGCCCTCATCTCCAAGACATTGATAGGCAGATGGTACTCGTGAGGCTGCCAGGTGCCTTGGACTGTTCTGCCCTGAAAATGCCCCCCCCACCCGATCAGGGAGGCATCCGTGGTCACCGTAGCCACTGGAGGAGGAAGAGCAAATGGTCTGCCCTGGGATACTGATGGGGAAACCATCCACCAAGCAAGTTGCTTTTTGCATGTCTGTGTGATCATTATCTTGTGAGACATTGGAAGTTGCTGGAAAGACCATTGGGTGAACAGCATCCACTGAAGAATCCTCATATGAAAACAAGCGAGGGGGACTAATATGATAGCCGCTGCCATGAGACCCAAGGTCTTTAGGACGAATCTGGCCTGAATTTTTTTGCATCCTAATAAGACCTGCACATGTCGGCGAATGTCTAGCACTCTGTCTAATGGAAGTCTCGCTGACATGTCCTTTGTATTTAAGTTTGCGCCTATAAAGGTAATAGATTGACAAGGTGACAATGCAAACTTTTCAAAATTTATTGTGATGCCTAGTTTGGAGCAAGTTTGGATGGTGTAGTCTCTGGCTCGCAGCAGGTGATGCCTGGTGGTTGCAGTAAGGAGCCAGTCATCTAAATATGGAAACACCTGGAATCCTTGCCATCTCAGGTGAGCGGTAACTACTGCCAAACATCTGGTGAACATCCTGGGGGCTGTGGTGAGACCAAAGGGCAGAGCTCTGAACTGATAATGACTGGCTCCCAGCTGGAAGCAGAGGAATCTTCTGGAGCATCTGTCCATTTTGATATGGTAGTACGCGTCCTGAAGATCTATGGAGCACATTCAATTGTCCTGAACCAGAAGGGGTAAAATGGACTGTAGCGTGACCATCCGGAACTTCGTTCTTTGAACAGACCTGTTTAGTCTGCTGAGATCCAGAATGGGTCTCCAGTCCCCTGTCTTTTTTGGTACCAAAAAGAACCTTGAGTAAATTCTGGATCCTTGATGGTTTGCTGGGACTGGCTGGATGGCTCTTTTTCTTAGCAGTTTTGAAATTTCTTGAACTGCTTGATCCCTTAGATTGGGTGGAACATCTGGAAGGGATTTGTTGGGAATGTAGGGAGTGAGAAAGGGATTTTGTAGCCTTTGGATATGATAGACAATACCCATTTGTCTTGTTTTATACTTTGCCAGGCTTTTGGGTACAGCGATAATCTCCCCCTGACTGCCTCCAAAGGTGGACAGCCGTGCAGCACCTCAGGGATGCTGGAAGGGCTAGTCAGAGAAAGATTCTCTTTGGCCCTGATTTTGCAGACCCCCCCTCTGCCCCGAGGGCAGCATCTATTGTTGTTCCCTCCTCTGCCCCTAGAGGGAAACTCTCCACGTGTGTCAGGCACAGCTCCCTGGGGTTTCCGGAACCACATCTTCCCACTCTTCTGACCCTTGGGATACAGTCTTGAAGGAGTGGAAAAACAGACTCCCACAGCAGAGAGAGTCTTGCCTTCCTGCTCACACCTGGTAAAGGTATCCTTCACCTGTGGTCCAAAAAGAGCAGAACCATCAAAGGGGGTGTTGGTGAAAGACGCCCTGAAGGGTTCCACAAAGTTACATAACCGCATCCAAGCATGCTTCCTCAAGGCCACGCCTGTGCCTGCGGCCCTACTCGCACCATCGGCTGCATAAGAGATGAGCCGCATGGAGGAGTTTACTACTGAATTAAGAGTCGCCAGCTGGGAGGACCTTAGCCTGGGCCCCCGCAGCTGATGGATCTTGAAGGGTATCGCCTAGCTCTTTAAGGAGATCCCTTTGAAGGCGGGTAAAGTGGCACAAGTAGTTCAGCGACCTCATGGAGAAGGTCGCTGAAGAAAACATCTGCTTCCCATATCTGTCCATCGTCCTAGATTCCTTACTACGGGGATGGACAGACGAAGTTGTTTCAGCCAACTCCTTTTTTGTGGCCGCTGCTACCACCATGGCATCAACGGGAACACCCTTAGTCAGAAATTGCTTGTCTTGTGGTGCAGTAATAAATTTTGTGGGTCTTCGGGGGATTGGTTCCACTGTGTTTGGGGCTGACCACACCTTCCAAGCCACCACAGACATCAGTGGATCGAAAGGCGGAGACACCCAGGAGGTGGAGGGTTGGAAACCAAACACGTCCAGGAATACCGACTCATCCTCGGAAGGGTTAAGGGTAGTCCAGTTCCCCCTCTGCCTAAGTATCTCAAGGATGTCTGAGAAAGAGACGTCCTCAGAGAGGGATCTCGGGGGACCCTTCCGAATCCTCTAAGTCGGTATCTGAAGTGACAGACTCAGGGGAGTCAACATGCTTCCTCTTGCATTTCCTCTTTCGAGGGGGCTCCTCTGAATGATCAGGGGAGGCCTCGGAAGAGGAAGATACACCCAATGGGGTGCCCTGGAGGGCTTGTTCCCCACGCTTGGGGTCTGAAGGAGGGGCATAGGCAGACGCAGGCACCATGGGGAGAGGAGCCGATGAGTCTGACCGTGGGGCTGACTCAGAGGCCAGCACACTCCTCATGACCTCGAAGGCGCCCCTTCCTGATGTTGGAGAAGGCTCCGAAGAGACCGGGATCCTTCCCAGCACTGAGAGAGATGGCTCCGAGGCCAATGTAGGAGCCAAACTCACCTGCGCCGAAGCTCCGAGAGGGAGAACGGGGTCGGACAAGGGTCCGATGCCACTCGCCCCCTTGGAGCCGAGGGAGTCCCGGCGCCCAGATCCCTCCAAGGACAGCACCATGGGGGAGATTGGAGCCGACGACGGAACCGAAAGGGTAGGTATCAGCACAGACAGTTCCACGATCTGAGCCCCAGCAAACTCCGGCTCCGAACTCAAGGGATGAGTCGAAGGAGGAACTACTGTAGAGACAGGCGGAGCCGAACCCTGAAGAGGGGGGGCTGGATAACATTTTAGCCAGGCCCTGCGATTTTAAAAGCCTGCTCACCACGCTCTCCAAATCATGGTCAGATAGTCTAGAAGACCGAGAAGAGTGGGATCGGTGACTTCGCTCCGACTGTAACAGAGGCGACCCCGGAGCAGAGTATCGACTCTAGGGATGGAGATCTAGAGCGTTTTCGACTCCCTGACGGTTCTGACACCAGAGTCGGGGCCGACAGAGATAGGTAATTCGGTTCCAGTCGGAACTGAAGTTGACTGGGAGATAGGTACCTTCAGTTCCATTCGGATCCGAAGTTGAAGCAGATGCCACACCCGACGACTGCTCTGAACTGGGAGCCGGCGGTTTCGTTGGCTTAGAGGGTTTCACTGACTGCACTTTAGCCGGTGACCCTTCAGGTTTGAGCAAATCCCTAAGGATTAGCTTATTCCTATGCTCCTGCAGGACTCTTGGACTAAAGGAGTGACACACCGAACAAGAGTCCTGCAGGTGTAGGGCACCCAAACAGTAGACAAAAGAAGTGTGACCAACTGTCAGTGACATCTTCTGACAGCATGAGTCACACTTCTTGAATCCAGATACTTTCATATCTTTAGACATTCCTGTAAAAGGAAATATCAATCTACAGAGAAAAAGTAACAAAAGGGAAGTAGGTAACTAGTAAAAACACACACACTCAACACAATTTACCACACCCTAACAGCACACACACTCTATTATCCAAGAAAAAGAAAATAGACCTACTAATCTACCACAATTTCTAATAAAGAAACTACTACATAAAAATTGAAAACAAGGATTAGCCTCTAACTAAAAACGGCTACCTTTAAGAAAAGAAACGGGGGAGGGGAAAACTCTCTAACAAGAAAACGAGTTTTCAAGGGAAGGAGACTAAATACAAATAGGTAACTACAACTACTGTAAGTACACTAACTATTCTAAACACCAACTATAATATAAAAAATTGAAAAATATGACCTGAGCCAGTAAAAGCAACCTCACAGCAGAAGCGGCAAATGAGATCGGGGTATCTAGCGCCAGGCATCATGGGATATGGGGGGGCCTCGAGCCAGTAAGTAGCTCTCGAGCTTTTGAAGATGGTCGAGGATCAGCTCTGAACCCCAACCAGCAAGAATGAAGGCGAGATAGACAACTTAACATTAAAAGTTTCCACAGTCTAATTACAATACTTTAAACCTTTTCCTTAAAGCTTACTAATTTTGATCAGTTCCAAAAAGACATGTTCCCAGTTCTCATTTTTTCCCTCACATTCTCCAGCATTTGCTAGGGATATTATGGAAACATACTAATCAATCTTCTGGTATACAGAAATAGCTGTGTTAACACTTACATCCAAATATTCTAACACACCTTTATTTTGTAGCATGTCTACAAGCCTCACACTGCTCAACGCAATGCTTCTTCTGTATGCTGAGTTCTAATTTTTTTTCCCAGTCTTTCCTTATCTTAGTTGCTAGTTCCCGATAATGAACTCTGCACTGAAATTTTTTTCATGTTCAGTTATGAAGATCTAGGTTCTATCATAAATTTTACTAAGTCTGGTATTTCTTCCTGGAATTTGTCAATTTCTCTTTCAATACGCAACTGCCAATCCTATATAAAGCAGACTGCCTATCTGCACAATTTATGTGATTTTAGCATCATTCCACTCATTTGCTGCTCCCAATACCTGGTTTTAACAATTTTATTTATCTTACATTGTAGACACAGAACATACACAAGAATAGAAAAGAAAGCAAACCATGACAAATGTTTTTCATTTTCATGTGTTATACATGTTTCTTTTTAATAATCATTCACTCCGACACAACAGAAATGTATCAATTCCCGCTTTCCCTTAAACCTCACTCCCCCTTCTCCTGAACACTGTTCTGCATATGTTGGTACCACAAATTCCATTTATTTCTACGTAGTTTATTTTCTAAATATCCTGTCTCCAGGTTTTTATCTCCTTCACAATACCAATAACTTCAATTACTGTTGTTTAAATTTTGATTTAAATTTTCTGGCAATCGCTTTTTTAGTAGCCAGTAATGTTAAACTTAATAAGGTCTTGTGCCTCTGCAATTCTAATCCTATATCCCCAGCTCGAAAGAATCATTTCCTTAGTTGCAACCATTTGGTCCCCAACATTTCTGCTAAGAACTCTAGGGAATTTTTAAAATCTGCCAACTTACTGTATTCCACCTGACAATAAAATATGTTCCCAATTACCTCTTGCTGTCCCATCACACCTCCAACATTTGCTATCTACCTGAAGAAAAACCAAAGTCTGCTTTGGTATAAAAATACTCATGCAAACACTTCCAAACAAAAATCATAAACCTTTCAGAATTTTTTTCACACTTGGCAGCTATACAGATAACCTCCCATTTCTTTTTTGTACACTGCATTCCTGTTCTCTCACTCTCTGATTGGTTCTTATAGTTATCATGCAATACAGTACATGCCTAATTATCTCTCTCTGGTCTTTCATGTAGCACTTCTTCTCCCTTTGTCTATATTCTGTTACCAGGGAAGGTTTTTGTTAACCCGCAGTACAAATTTCTACTTGACCTCATCTCACTCTATTACCTTTCCCTCTACAGTTATTTGCTCCTAATACCCTGGTTGCTTTGATAACTTTCTCCAGTAGACTCTAGTCCCCCCCGTATGCATGTTTTTGCTACTACTTTTGGTCATTCCTACTGGTAAAATCTCCTTTCTCCATTCCCATGTTGGCTTACTTCACAGAATACTTTCTGCTAATTTATGAAAATAATATTCTGAATGGTTATTTTTATTTGCCTTAAGGAGTTGCATCCAAACTACTACTACTCTTCTTAATTTTCACCCTCACATGTTTCATCACCCCTCTTTCTACTTTAATACAGAACTTTCAGCTGGTGTTATGCATATAAGCCTTAAATGTGTTTCTCTAAAGTATCCCTTCAAATCAGGTATTCCTAAAATTACCTTGCTCTATGGAGAGAGCTGATTTATTTCACTTAACTCATCCTCTTCTCCTCCCAAATAAATTCTTTCAACTCTACTAACTATGGTGGTCAACTTCTTAGGTTAATAAAAAGTACACCTGACCAGAAACATTTTAACCTTTGTATCTTACCATCTATATTCACAATCAAGAGCTTTCAGCTCCTTAGCTTTTATCCATTTTTTAGTCCCTTCTCACATATGTTTAGCTGCCATAATAGAAACCTTTTTAATTTATACATCTGTTTTTATAGTCTGTATCATAAGCTTACAATCCCTGTCATTAGGAAAAGAACAGTTAAAAAGCAATATTTTACCATCTTAGCTGCAGCCAAGACTATTTGGCACAGAATATTTTTACATAAAACATTATCTTTGTCACTACTGCCAAGCACTATTCTTAATAAATTCTTATTACTGTACTTTGCAAGTCTAGCAGGAGACTGATGACATCTAACATAAGAGCCCCATTCAAACTAGAAATCATATAACTTTTCCTAGAAAGATCCTTTCTACACAACCCTAACACGTTAAAGTAAGATCAGAAGAATACTAAACATTAAATTCTCTTTTCAGCAGACTTCTTCCTCCTCCTCCATATTTCCATTAGTGACCACATCAGAAATATTAATTAACATTACATAAATCATACTGTAGGTTGGGAAACAGGGTTAATGCATGACATGTATGACATAGGCCAGCTACATTTATATAAATGACAATAAACCATAACGACACAATCTCAGTTGCAAACATTATACATTCCAAACCATGCGACACAACTGTAGCTGCAAAAATTATACATCACTTTAAACATACCCAGTCGTGTTAGTCAACCACTACATAGCTCATTCAAATCTTGCCTTCTTTTAAACCTTGTTCCTCCTCTGCATGTATTGATCCCACACTTCCCATTTTTTCCTATGTAATTTGCTCCTGCCCTTTTCTAAAGAGCCCGGTTCCAGTTGTTTTAACTCTGCTATTATATTCACTCTTTTCTAGTAAAGTTGGTTTAGACTTTGATTTCCATTTTCTAGTAACTTCTTTTCTGGCAACCATCATAATTAGACCCGGCAAAACCTTACTATGTCTAGGTAATTCCAAGTTTGTATCATAGCTCAAAAAATAATTTCCCTAGTCACTCCAACTTGCTCATCCAGCATCTCCAACAGAGTAGTCTGCAGGGAATATTTAAAGTCTACCAACTCATTACACTCACAGAAAATATGTTCCAAGTTACCTCTTTCTGCCCCATCACAGTGAAGTTCTTTCTTGAAACAAAGTAGAAGAGGAACTACAAATTCTAGAGGATGCGCATGTTGAAGCCAAACTGACTTCAGAAACCAATGAAACTTTCTCATGTGGAGTTTGGCCAGAGGGAGCATAGGGATTGGTGGGATGCCATGAATCCCAGAGCTCTCAGAAACTCCCTGGCTGTAATAAAGGTCAGAGGAAGAGTCTGAAAGAAGGAAATGAGTGTCAAGGCCTTGAGTGGAGGCAGGGAGGCCAGCATAGTACCATCTGCATCCTGCACCCCAGCAAAACATGGTCTTGAGGAGGAGTCACAAAAGACATTTTGACTGTCAAACCCAGGTTTTGCATAACAGAATGCAACAGGATCTCTGCAGAGGATGCCTTAAACAGGAGGTTGCCCAAGTAAGGAAATACCTGGATGCTCTAAATCCTGCAAAAAGCAATCACAGGCGCGAGCCATTTGGTGAATACTCTTGGGGCAGTAGAAAGGCCAAAGGGCAAAGCAGAGAACTGAAATACTAGGAAATAACAGAGAAATGTAAAAACATCCTGAAAAGGGTGTGGATTGTAATATGGAGATGAGCATCTTTGAGATCCAGAGACGGTCATATATAAGCCTGAGGAAGCAAGACAGGGAACAAAGTCTGATGGGACATCTGAAAGGAGGGCACCTTCAAAAACATGCTTAGATGAGAGAGATCTAGAATTGATTTCCAAGTATCCTATTTTCTGGGTACTAGAAACATCCTGGAGTAAAACCCCTCCCCCTGTGGGTGACAGGCACCTCTTGAAGAGTACCCAGAGTCAAAAGGTCCCAAAGCACCTCTGGAAAGGAGGAGACTTGTTCCTAAGGGGGCTGACGAACACCCACAAAAGGGGGGAGGGAGCCAAACAGAAAAAGAGAGAGAGGCGAAGTGAAAGTGTCTGGGATGAATAGGATAGTCAGACAGCACCTGGTTTATCTGAAAAAGGAAACTGAGACACTGAAGTCTGAGTAGCCTTAGCAGGAGGAGACCACTTGCCACCTTTTTTACCCTTAGGAGGAGGGTGGGATTGCCTGCAAACAAAGGCTGGCTTATTGGGGTAGTTTCTCTAAAATTTAAGCACAGGAGAAACAAACACATGTTTAAGTTCCTGTAAAGCCTTGCCCTTATCCTGAAATGGCTTAAATATAGCAGCAGCATCTTTGCCAAACAAGTCTTTATTATCAAGAGGAGCATTCATCAACTTAGCATTAACAACATCATTCAAAGGTTGAAGCTGAAGCAAAGAATAACTCCTCATCACTGACCCAAAATCAGCAACCCTAGACGAAGCATGTGTTGCATTATAACTACACTTGATGGAATGATAATCCACCTGGCAGGAAGTCTTAACAGGGAAAAAGCAGAAGTTTTACCTTCAGTCTGGAAGATCAGAAATAACCTGAAAGGCCTGGGATAGGAGAGGCAACAAATACCTGGACATATGGGTCTGATAAGTAACAGCTCTAAAAGCCAAGTTTAGCAGAGGTATAAGCCATTTTGTCTAGTCTTTCCATGGTCCTGTTATCTTTATCAAAGGTCAATAACAGGAGAAGGAAGCAAGTGATGGTGCTTGTCAGAAGCTACAGATAGATACCACTGAGGGGTCAGCGGGAGGACACTTGTACAAAAATTTACAGTCCTCAGGCACCCTATACAATTTATTGGGTTTCTTGGAAGTATGAGGTTGAGAGTCTGGAGCCTTAGAAGCATTGGAAAATGCATCCAACAAGGCAGACAAGACAGAAGGAACAGGAAAAGGTTTAGGAGAATCAATATACAGCAACTCATGACATCTTTTACGTACCTCAGAAACCTAAGCACAATCCTATTTAAAGAACTCCATCCTGGAGATCGTGTCCCAAAAGAAATCTCTTCAAAGAGTATCAGGACTGGTAGATTCCTCTTCCTCTGATCCATAGGCCAAAGGACAGGGAATTTGAGAACGTGAAGAGTAAGCAAGGGATTCCTCATCCAAATTCAGCTCCTCCTCAGAGGATTCCTGTTCCCTGGCTCTTTTTTAGGGGACTTTTTTTCAAGGGGGCTGGAACAAAAACTCTCTCAGGAAGTTTCAATGCCAAAGCACTAAACAAACCCTGCGTTAAGATTGCCATTCACTTTGTGGAATCTTAGGAGCAGGAGTAATATGTTTAGTCTTTTACTTTTTCTTCAATGGGACGTCCGCCATATAAAATTTGGAAGGCTCTGTCTCAGGAAGGCATTCAAAAGTGGTAGTAGGGACTTCTCTGACCAATACTGAGGAGAGCAGTGGTGCAGCAGTTAGCATTGTCGTCTTACAAGAGGTTCTCTAGTCCAATTTTTGGCTTGTGTGCCTTCTGTGCAGAGTCTGCATGGCCTCTCTGCGTTCACGTTGCTTTCCTCTGGGTGCTCCAATTTCTTCCCACATTCCAAAGGCATGCATCTGGTGCATTTCTCCCAATGCTTCCACTGAAAATAGGCTCTGTCCCAGTTGGACATTTCTAGCAAACAAATGTTAAATAATTAAAAATAACTAAACAAACATATTTGAGGAACACTCCTAGTCCCATCAGAGATAATCAGCCGGGGTTCCCCCTGAACAACCAAAAAGGATGTCTGCAATACCTACTCAGACACACAGAGTTGGATTCCCACTGGTCTCTAACCCATTCGTAGAAGAGGAATCCAAAGATAAAGCCAGGTGAAGCTCCTGGCATTCACTTGCCTTGGGAGAGAAGTCTGGTCGAGGCCAAATAGCAGAAGATTCCAGCCTAGGCTTCTTGGCTACCTTCTTCACTGAGGGTTGTCCCTCGGAGTGGTAAGTCCCCTCCACCATGTCTTTAGCAAGAAGTTTAAGATGCTGGTTTTCAAGACAGAGAGCCAAAGAAGAGAGTCTGCTATGAAGGGTTGTAGATACAAAGGCCTGACAGATGGAACAGGATTGTATGGTCATGTGAGGTGCCAAGGCAAAACAAACACTGTGGCGGTCTTTATGGGGAATCTGCTGCTCACACTGGCATTTACCCCTCCTTGGATGACATGAAACCTCCACAAGCAACAATATAAAAAGAAAAAAGGGGTCTATGTTTACCGATCGAACAAAACTGTCATTGAATGGTTACTCAATCACTTAACATCACACATCCCTTTTATCAAACAGTCATATCACTGTGAATAAAATCGAACTGTCATTGTTGGCCAACAAGGAAAGAGAATGTAGAATGTGTAAACATCACACTAAATTTGCTGATATTAATATACATTTACCTTGATATTTTAATTATAAAAATAACAGTATATTAAAACAGTACGTTGAACCAGTAGATTTAATTTTTGCTGAACATACAGTATACAGTTTTAATATATATCAGTAATGTAAATTCTTAGCTATGAGTGTCCTGTATAGAAATGTGGTATGTAACTGGTGTAACACAGCCAGGTGCGGGGCTCTGCCCCCCATACTCCCCTAACTATATAAACCAACTCAGAGATTGCACAACAGTGGGGAAAAGGGCAAATTTATAAAAGATTTTGTTTAGTTTATATTATGCAGTGTGCACTTCACAATGTGCACTTCACAAGGTGTGTTTATGAACATTGTTTTTCTTTAGTTTTACTTCACAGCATCATTGGACATTCCCGATGTTGGCCAACTATGAAGATTTGATGATTTTATTTATGATGATGACTGTTCAATAAAATGGACCATCAATGCTTAGTGTTGAATGAGTAGCCACTTGATGAAGGTTTTGTTCGACTGATAAACACAGACCCGTAAAAAATAACCCTGATGGGGCACTTCTCTGCAATGGCTTGGTGAACCGGTGATGGAACATTCAGACAGATGATCAAGTGATGCCATTCGGACTGGCTGCAAAAAAGTTCTGAGGTGGCACGTCTAGACTTCACCTTTACGCCCTTCACTACACAAGGAGCATACGTGTGATGTACGGCATACCTTAAAGTAACTTAAAGGCTTTTGTACACTGGCTGGACAATGGGCTGCCCTTGGCAAGAGATCCCTATTGCAATGAATACTGCAACAATGAAATGGAAGGACATGTGTCTACTTTCAGGAATGTACGTGTAATTTGTCAATGAATCAGAAATAAAAATTAATGCATATTTCACAGGAAAATCTTCTTGGACCACTGGATCTATGCCTGATCTCCCCCCAAAAAGTTGTAGTGACAAACATTATATGATGACAAAGTTGTGAGTGTGTGCATCTTCATAGCTGAAATCTTTAACTAAATGCATGCTGTAGGTAAGCACCATAACACTCTTCTGAAAAGACTTCTAGAAAACTTCAAAGCATTTCAGACTGACTGATCTGTTAGAAAGCTTACTTGGCTTTTTGGATGGCTATATCTTTAACCCACTTGTTTCACAAATATATTCATAATTGTTTTCCAATTTGTCAAAAGGATTATACGCGAGTCATACCATTACTGTGTTCCTATAGAATTATAACCACAAATATTTCTGCAAAAAATGGAAGTTGCGTACATACAATAACACTGGATCCTTTTCATCTCAGTCCATCCAATGTGACTGTTGGGTACAGAGTTGCTAGTGCTCCTTCAGATTTTTTCTCCCATAACTTCTGTGCCCTCACTAACCTAAGAATGACTTTTATGGTTAGAAAAGAAATATGCTACATGGCAAGTGCCACTAAGCAGAATGGAAAGGAAGGGGTCCCAGATTTGTATGGGAAAGACAGGAGAGATGTCATATTGGATAATCTAGGATGAAAATGACCCAGCATTACGGTAAGTACATAAAATATATATCCTACTTCAACCATCTGTCTCTGTTGGGACAGAATCCCAAGCAACCAATTTTCTCGTGGCATCATGAAAGGATGCCGTTCAGAAATGAAGCTCTGAAGGAAGCTCTACATCTAGATATGATTTACAATTTATAATGTTTGGCAAACATTTATTAATTTACTTTCTCACTGTTTCACAACCGAGTAGGTAAGACTGCTCTTTAGACCCTTTTTAGCCACGATCCAAAATTACAGAAACAAAGGCAAACAACTGGAATAATCAAGTGGTATACAATATATGAGATGAAATGCAATGCAGACCATGTTACTGCAGCATAAATTTCATTCACAAAACAATTTCTGAAAAAGGCAGTGAAGACTACAATATATCTGGTAGACTGAACTTGTTTGACTGGTAAGGTTTTATTTCTGGCACAGTACACAGATGATGCAGTGAGATAGCCAAATGGATAAACCTTTGCTTACAAATTTTCTTGACAAATTTGTCTGGGCCAAAAGATATGAATAATTGAAAATCTTTTTTGAATAGTTTAGTTCTGTGGTGGTAGAATCTGAAAGGGTCTATGAATGCTCAGAGTCTATAACAAATACTCTCATTTCTTGCAATGGTTTAGGAGAAAAATACTAGTAGACATACTGGTTGATTTAGATTAGCTTCTGAAGCCAATTTAAGAATAAAGGATGACGTTGGTTCACAGGGTGACTCTATCCTTGTGAAATACTAAGTAAGGCAGAAAATACAACATATGTAATTCTGAAATTCACCTGATTAAAGTAACTGCAACCAAGTAGAATTTTTTCATGCCCCCTCTCTGTAGCAAGGGGACATTTTAAGAGGAAAATGGCTCAAGGAGTTGGAACACAGATGTCAATCAACACATCAACATCCTGGAAATAAGGGCAGTTCTTCTAGTGTTGCAGGACTTTCAGAACCTACTTCCCCCATGAAGTGACAGCTATTCAGACTATATGTCTGTCATACAGTACATCAGCAAGCAATGCAGAACCAAGTACTAACCCCTTTTCAGAGAGGCCATATGAGCTGACAGTGGGTAAAAGACTTGCATCACTAAACTAACTGCAACAAATTGCAAGAAAAGTCAACTGTCTAGCAGACACGATCAGTAGGTCTATCCTGATGGCTCAAACGTGGTCCCTCAATCAATCAGTGGCTCAGCAGTTCTTTAGTCACTGGGAACAGCCTTGCAGCAGTTACTTCAATCTGACCCCCCTCATGGTCACAGTCACTGAAGGAGGTGGCATTAGAAATGGTCCACCAATGTGAGTATTTGGAGATGTCGTCTACCACCTTAAGTGTCAGCTGCAGATATGGGTCATGCAAAATGTTGCAGATGGATGATCCAACCACTGTTTGGACACTATCCATTGAGGAATTCTCATACAGTGTTCATGCATAGATGACTATGACTAGTGAAGCAGCCATGAGACCTAAAACCCTGAGAACTAATGATGCTAGTGTGTAGTATTTTCATATTAGTGCCTGGATTACAGTCTAGGTGGTTTGAGCTCTGTCCAGGGAAGGCCTACTATGCACATTTTTGTATCTAGATAGTTTCTGGCATGATTTTCTATGATTTAGAGATACACCTAAAGATAGGCAAAGCAGTAACAGGTAATCTCTAACTACATATAGAGATTTTTTGGTTGTTGCAGCAAGGAAAGAATTTTCAGAAATTCTTTACTGAATGAAACTGGTGTTGTAGCAACATGATCTGTATTGCATTTGTTCTCATATACTGTATACCTCTTGATTATTCATGTTGTTT
This sequence comes from Protopterus annectens, assembly GCF_019279795.1. NCBI lineage: Eukaryota > Metazoa > Chordata > Ceratodontiformes > Protopteridae > Protopterus > Protopterus annectens. Next base: position 1,108,084,404 of record NC_056727.1, read on the forward strand.
GCCTTTGTTTCTGTACTTTCGGGTTGTGGCTTTATCTGTTGCCATACATTTGGTGAGCACAAGGAAGGTTGTGGCAAGACCAAAAGGAAAGGACATGAATTGGAAGAAACTGTCTTCTTAGCCAGAAGTGTAGAAATCTTCTGGACCCCTTTGCAATCTTTATGTGGAGAAAGCTATCCTGAAGGTCTGTTAAGCATATCCAGTCATTTACCTTCAGACACAGCAAAATTGCTTGCATCATGGACATACTGAACAGTTTTTTTTGGACATGGAAGTTTAGATCAATGATATCCAACTGATCAGAGGTCAGTTTTTTTTTTTACACCAAAGACCTTACTTGGCTAGGTGGAGTATTACGATTTCTCTTTTTGCAGCTTTGAACTGGTGGCGTAGAACATGTGGGAGCTGCTGTAGCTGAGGGGGAGAGGAATGGAAAGAGGGTATAATACAGCCTCTGGATATAATCTTTCTCATCCATTTGTTTAAGTGGAGAGACAGGTGAACCCCCACCATCTCCAGAGGTGGACATCGGGTAGGCCTTCAAACACGTTGGGTCTATTTGCCAGAAAATGGTCCCTAAAACCCTAACTCTGCAGACCCCTACAAGTACTTCATTGGCATCCACTGAAGGGGCCATGTCTATCAGAACCACTCCTTGCTGAGGAGGAATCAAAGGGCTGATGCTGAGATTTCCTGAACCACAGAGATTTGGATTCCTACTGATTCATGGATCACTAAGGGTTCTCAAATCTAATACTTATGACAGACGGGGTCGTAACTTCTTGTTCACACCTTCCCTAGCTTTCTTTCCTTCACTTCAGGTCCAAATAATATGGAACTTTCAAAAGCTGTCCCCAAAACTGCAAAGGTGAAGTCAAACAAATGTGTCTAGGGGTGTTGTCTGTACCTGCTGCTTTGGCCACCTCATTGGCTGCACAGAGAGGTTATTAATTTTCAACATTGTAACTTCTATGGTCTCTTGCTCTTTCATTGATATTAGCATATGTGGCTTCTGCAAAGTATCCATGGCTTTTTCTGCCAGATCCCTTTGGAAGTGATTAATATTTGTCATATCATTTAATTCTCTGAAAGCAAAAGTTTCCAAGATGCAAGCACATTTTTCCATTCCTGTCCAATGCTTTAGACTGTTAGGCAGGCAGGCAGACAATAGGTGAATCAATGATCAGCTCTTTCTTAGTCTCGGCTGGGACAGAGCCCACTACAGGAACTTCCAACCCAGTGCTACCAATCTACAGATGATTGCAAACACAGAATTTGGTCAGGGATGCAAGGGATCACCTCAGTTGTCTCTGGTTCCTACCATGATCTCCTGATGGCCAAATCAATAAGACAGTTGGTAAAAAGGACCACCCAAGAATTAAAGTGAATCTCAGAAAGCGCTTCTTGTCCTGACAGAGCAGGCCTGTTGGCCAAGATCTATTCTGTCATCAATTCCAGGAATTTGCTAAAGGTGACACATTTTGAGGGGTGGAGGGCTGTGGGAAGCCCCCTCTGTCATCCAAGTGCATGTCAGATGTTAGAGACTCCTTAGGGGAGTCCACATGCCTCCTTTTGCATGTCTGTGCTTTGGGGATGTTTGCTTGTGGCTGGTTGGAGTACCTAGAGACCTTAGTGTGAGCCTGCTGTGGTTCCTTGAGGCTTCCCATTCTGGCACTAATGGAGAGACTCTGTCAAATGCCTGGGAAGGGAGCCTACCATCCACTTTATAACCTCAAAGGTGGATCTGGAATTTGCCAGTGTTGGGGACCCTTATGCGGCTGCCACTGTCCCACAGAAACACTAAGGAGAGATGCCCCAACAATGAGGACCCAGACAGCTCCAAGACGATGATCAGTATCGGTGGCTTGATGGCCAACAGCTATGACACCAAGAATGTCTCCAATTGAACTGAACCAGAGGACAGTTCCAAACACCCAGCATAAAGCAATCAATCCAGAGATCCACCTGACATCAAAGAACACAGCATCAAGTGTACTGAATGCAGAGAAGCCTGTGCCAAGATAAGTGTGTTTTGTTAGCACTGAGTACAAAAGCTACAGGAGGCGAGTTAGTTTCAAAACCACTCATGCTGAAACTGGTGCCAAGGAAGGAGATGAGAGATGTGAACAGGGAGCCAACTCAATCCCACCCTAAAAACAGAATGGGATGGGATAACACCAAACTCTATCGATTCCTTTAAAATGTGCTAATCATGGGTTCCCAATCGGACTATGTAGTGGGGCAGAAGAGCATGACACATTTTAATGAGGTAGCAGAAGATGGCCTGGAAGAAAGGCAACAGGAGACTTCTCTCTTGGAGGAGGGCCTACTAAAGGTTTTACTCTTCTCATTATCCCACAATCAGTAATACCAGGCCCACTAAGTTTTCTTTGTTGAATTCTCCTATACAGAAAAATATTTTTAATAAAGCCATGCTGGTTCATTGAATTTAACTGAATGTTAAAAAGGACTAAGAGGCATGTTTAAAAAGTTGTTGCTGAAATGAAAAGCAGATGCAGTTTGTTTACAAAAAACTAAAATATAGAGGAAATATGTATGGATACCAAAGGGGTTTTGGAAGGGTGAAATAGTAAGCAGTTATAATCCTCAAGTCCAAAGCAGAAGCCTATTCATCAGTAAGATTTTGAGATGGAAAATCCAATAAAAATATTCCAAAAACAGAGGCAGAAGAGTAGGCATTCTAGTTAACATACCACAGGGATACCTAGAAGTGAGGTGTGTATACGGCTTCAATAAAGATTACTCTCACTTCAACAGAGAAGTCCTTAGCAGCTTTGTGGAGCTAATTACAGTTAGTGCTCCTACGATGAATGGAGGAGACTAATATCATTCTTGATTCAGTCAGGAATAGACCTACCTCAAACTCGGACAAACACGTCAAACTGAAATCTGTGCTTAAACAGAAAAGTGAGTGAGTTTGGGTTAAGAGATATGTGGAGATTGGGGCATCAAGTGCAAGCAGGTTAGATTACTGGCTTACACAAGGGACACTGTTACAGAAAACAGCCAAGTTGGACATATCAGTTCCAATGACTGATAATAGAACACAACTTGTGTCTCAGATGGATAAAGATCACAAATCATGGAGGGTGAACATTGGACATAGAAAAGGGAGGAATTCATAGACAGGATCAAGGAAGAGGTCATAATACAAAACCCACTATACACACACACTATATATATATATATATATATATATATATATATATATATATATATATATATATATATATATGGGTCTACTTTAGAACACCAACACGCCAGTTCGCCGACACACAAACCACCAACACCAAACAACCGACAACACACAATACCGACAACGCAAAACACCGAACACCATTACACAGACACACTACACGTAAACAACACATTACACTACATTACATATCCACTAGCCCTAACCCAAACCCTAACCCTAAGGTCCGACACTACCGCACCCTACCTGCACCCTAACCCTAACTCACTTAACCCCTAACCCTAAGGTCCGACACACTTACCCTACCTGCACCCTAACCCTAACTCACTTAACCCACCCCTAACCCTAAGGTCCGACACTACCGCACACTTACCCTACCTGCACCCTAACCCTAACTCACTTAACCCACCCCTAACCCTAAGGTCCGACAGTACCAGACACTTACCCTACCTGCACCCTATTCTTAACTTACTTAACCCACCCTAAAACATAAACCCGTCACTAACACACACTTACATTACCCAAACCCTAACTCCGACACTACCACACACTCACCTTTCACACACCCTAACCCTAAATCCCTCACTATTGCACACTTACCTGTCCGCTCCCTAATCCTAAATCCCTCACTAGCGCATACTTACCAAGTCGCACTTACACGTTCCCCTTGTCGGTCTTCCAGCTGTCGGGATTTCAGCATGTCGGTCAACTGCGTTGTCGGTCCTTTCGCGTTCCTCTTCCGCGTGTTGGCGAACTGGCGTTTCGGTAATTTGAAGAGGACCCATATATATATATATATATATATATATATATATATATATATATATATATATATATATACATATATATATATATACATACACACACAGAGACACACACACACACATATATATATATATATATATATATATATATATATATATATACACACACACACACACATATACTTACGCTATACACATACACACACACACATACACATACATATGGTGGGAATTGTAGGTAAAAGCATGTGCAAATGGGTGACAGGTTATTTATAAGACACGGATAGGCAAATACAGGAAAAAGAAATCAGGGTGGCTAATGCAGCTGAAAATTGTAAGAAGCATAAGTTTAAAAGGGAGAAAAGTCTGGTAAAATAAAAAGTACATATAAAACTGGGGTGCTTTAACTAGCACAGAGAATTTCACCTACAAAGAGTTGCAATAAGAATATAGGCTCTGAGAAATAAATTGGGTAGGCTGCTAGCATATAAAATTAAGCAAAGGAGGAACAAACAAGTCATTCACAGTACTGCGGAATCATCTGGAGACATCAGAACATTTGATCAAAAAAATGCATCAATGAGCTGCTTAGGGAATTTTATTGCCAATTATATGAGCACCCCATGAAGAAGGTAGGAACGGTTTTGAAAAAGACATATATATCAGGGAAAGCTAGTCTTCCCTCTGGTAGGCTGTTTGCTGCTTCTCAGTTAATCTTCCAAATTACACAAGCAAAGGTAAACAAAGTTAAAGAATCCATCCCCAAAGGGAAAATGCTGGAGCATGATGGCATTATGCAAGCAATAATTCCTGACAAGGTGGGTGTTACTGACGAAATAACAGAACTTCCAGAGGTGTAGACACCTTGCGCTTCCATTGTCAGACCTCACAACAACCCTAGGTAATGTTATTTCTCCTACAATGACCACCTGCAGGGCATTATTGTACTTTGACACTGGGCTTTTAAATTGTTTCATACTTTTGTTTATTAGTATGTTTGTCTTTTCGGCTTTTCCTGGTTAGGGGTAGCCACAGCGGAACTCCGGTTCGCTAATGATTGGCAGTCGATTTTTATGGTGCAAAGTTGCCAGCCCGACACCTAACCTTCAGCGAAGGCACGCCCATTCACGCATGTCTTTCGGAGGCCACTCGACCATGGGGTGGACATGCAGACTCCATACAGAAGGCACTCCAGCTGAGAGCTGAACAGAAGAACCTCTTGCTGTGAGGCAACAAAGCTACCGTTGTACCACCGCGGCTTTTTGTTTATTAGTATGCACTTTTTAAAATATACTTTTATGCAATATAGTTCCTCTGCCTAATGTTTAAAAGTTGTTGTAATATATGTAATTGTTGCTAGAGGAAGTATTTTGCATTCAAACTCTAAGTTATACCACCCCCTACACACACACACACACACACACACACACACACACACACACACACACGAGTATAGCCACTTGTCTTAATACACCTCAGATATCTCACTGTGACAAAAAATAAAAAAAAACTATTCGTACACCGCAACTCACTACAATCCCGTACCACCATACCTATCAAATATTCCTGATTGGCTTCATAATCTTGCTGTGTCCTTTTATTTTCTGGTAAATTAATGAGGATCACTGTCCGTCATTAAATGTAGACAATACAGCTTCATGCTTCTTATTGTTCAGATAGAGCCTGTGCATAGAAAGACTCTGTTTTCTGCCCTGAATTCTTGAGCAAAGAAGTTGAGAAGTATGCACACACACACACACACACACACACACACACACACACAATCTTACTTTACAAAATTTGATGTTGTTCATACAACATGGAATTTGGTAAATGTGCATGAGTGATACATAAATAGAACAGCAAATAAATAAAAAGTCAAAAATAGATTAAATCCATACCATCACATCTAGGAAGACCAAGAAGGAAGGGTCCACTAACCCTAAAGAACACAATTATTTTTGCACACACAATTGCATTACTTTTATTTTTCCTCCCTCATCACTAAATGTGGCTTTTCCTGTAGCAAGTCCTAGCAACTGCACCCGCAGTTACATTTGCCTGCTGCTGGTATTATTTTATTTTTATTAAGTTTTTTTAAATTTTACAATCTTTAAACTGCAACGCCGCATTTATTAATTGTGAAAAATAGTTGCCTTTTTTTTTAGTACATGCCTCACATCAGCTTAATATGATGCAATTACTTGTTTAACAGGTGATATTTGCACATTAATACCCTATTGGAGAATGTTCATTCTTCAATAGGGTAAACTATGTACATCTTGCCAATTACATAATGTAGACTAATGTGTCCTGAAAGACCAGCTAATTGCACCTTTGACACAATTCATTAAGTGATATTAGGACAATAAAGAAAGTCAAAAGTTCCAGTTTCAGCTATCACAATTCTATACAAACCTAATAAAAGCCCACTTCTGGTAAACTATAGACTTACAGCTCTCCTAAATATTGACATTAAGATGTATGCCAAAATTCTAGCAAACAGATTGAAGAACATATTACCTACTGTCACTATGCCCCATCCAATCTGGATTCATAGCAGAGAGAACAAGTGCTGACCATCTCGAAATAGCACGCATTTACATGGGGGGTCTGAAAAATGTACCAGAACAGGCAGTTGGTCTCAAGACAGACTTCAAAAAAGTGCTTTTAATCCATAGGCAAGAAGTATTTATAAAGACTATTACAACATATGGGCTTTCCTGGGACCTTTTTGGACTTTGCTGTAGTTTTTCATGTAGAGCCAATAGCCTTGCTACTTACTTGTATCCTATTCTTTTAGCTTAGAAATATTCACCATATTCAACAGGAATGTCTAATGTCATCCACCCTCTTCTTGTTAACCAATAAACCACATAGCAGAATACTTACTAGAACAAGAACTGCCAATGTACTGAACCTGCATATGGTAGAAACTAATACTATTTTTTTGCAGACGATTCTCTCATACTTATGCAAGACTCAGTGAAGAATACCAGTCAGAGTGAGAGATTTCAAGAAATTAGCACTGCTGTCAGACTAGGATATACAGAGTTACATACACAGAAAAATGAATACCTCATCTTTACATCTAGAAAACTAAAAGAACATCTGTCGAAAATAAGGTGATTATCACCTGCCCATGTGTGTTACTGGGGTTGGGTTCCTGACCCATCCCCACCTTAGTCTGGATACACAACAGAAATTTGACAATATAAGGACAGAATTTTCATTGGGAGGTGAAGGGAAGGGAGCCACAGGCGTTTTGGAACATTAGACAGTATTAATGTAGCACCCAAAAGTAAACCAAAGGCTATTTTCTGTAGTAAAGTAGCAACTAAATGTTTATGTTCCTGTATGGAGCAGGCTCAAGAGAGGGTTTTCTCCTGTTTTCCACTTCTTTTACAGTCTTCTTGCAGCCATTTGCCAGACCATTAATTCAAGACCTACTGGATATCTTAAGAATCAACAAGGATATAGAGAAAAGGCAGGCACTGATGATATTACAACTTAAACTCCATTTGACAGATCAGTTCTTAGACCACAATTTTTTTCACCATTCTACAAAAGCTGCTGGGAATAGTTAGGGTATTCAGAATTAAAATCAGTAGAATGTATTAATCCAGGAATTGCTTAACATCAGAAGCCTTTCAGGGCTCTACACTGGGACTGTTACTGTTTTCTTGTTTGGTTTGCTTTTCTTATTTAAAGTGTAGTGCTGGTTGATTATCAGTTTGATGAGAAGTGCAACTACATATTGAGTAAATTTCTCATTTTAAGAGAACATCAACCATTTGAGGCACAAGGTTTAAATAAATTGAATTAGTTCTAGTCCGGTGAATGCCCTTTGCCCGTTTGTTTCTTTAAGTTATTTTGTTTGTTTTTTGAAAAAGAGTTTTTATTCATGGCAAGTGGGTTTGAACCAGACTCACAATTGCTTTTCTCTCAAAAGAGAATGGATGTGCAGGGTGGTGACTGGGACCATCTTATGGGCAATTTAACTTTGCTTATTCAGAAGCTGAATGCACGAATGGATGATTTAAATGCTAAAGTTGATGGCCTTAGTGGTATAGCAGCAAGTACTGGCGGTTCCGGTCAGCAAGTTAACCCGAATGGGGAAGCCAACGGTAGTGCATTATTGCATGGAAATAGAGGTTTACCTTCCACATCAGCAGCTTTATCGGGGACTAACCAGAGGTTGAATGGACTTAATTCTCTGGTTCAAAACAATGACGGTACGAGTGTTCAGAATAATAACAATGTTCAATTTAACCTGCCTTCACTGACTGAGTGCATCAATAAACCAATGGTTTTAACTTACAGTGAAGCAGTAGCTAGTACTTCAGATGTGACTGCTAACAATCATACTAACACTGTGGATATTGTAAGTAATTTAAAAACTTTTAATAATGTTATTTAAACTCAAGAAACTTCAACTGGAAACGATTTATGTACGTGTATTGAGAGGGGTCACATCCTGAAGGGCCTATGACAATGGCAGTTTCCCATAGGTTTAGAACGTGGTTCCCAATTTCATAAAGACCATTTGGCTTTGTTTGATAAACAAGGCTGTGAATTCCTTGAACTGTTGATAAAAGACTATGATGCACAAATTTTGTTATTGAGGAATGACTTGTTGGAGCTCGAAAAAGCTACTAAAGGGGACCGTGACCTTCCTAGGTATAAATATGATTTTTCACGTATATTTGTTAGCATTGAACAAACCTTGGAGAGACTAAAAGCCACAAAAAATAAAAAGTTGGCACGTGATATGAGGGATTATGTACAGCTTACCCCTTACCTCCCCTTAACACCAATTTGAGAACTAGTGGTGAACTACTTAATGTTGGGGAAGGCAAAGATTTGGCTAATTCTGATGTCTTGAACACTACTTCTGATATTAACCTTACTGGAGATATGAATAATACCATTCCCCCTTCTCCGCGTCGCAGTGAAAGGCTGAAAAAACAATAGGGGGTACAGACTAATATTGTCCATAATACGGGTTTTCACAACAACAAGCCTGTACAGGGTGGTTTTACGGGACCCCACAAGGGTAGGTACCGGCAACAGAGGAAGCACAATCATCGCCGCAGATAACAATTAGCCCGTGTATTGAATCCACCAGAAATTACTGAAACTGTATATCTGTGTATTTTATTGAATACATTTGGTGACTTTAGAATATATAATTTTACTGAATTTGAAGCATCTCCTGAACTTATTAATGTATTGTCCAAAGGGTTATCTTTTGTACCACCCAAGCATATGAATGTAGCTGACAACATTTTAGATTTGAAAGTTTTCATATGTAAAGTGAACTTGTTGTGTCTTCTTGGGAATATGTGTAGTCTGAATTCTGATGTACATATTTCCAATATTTTTAATCCCCCCTTTGCATAACACCTTTAGATTTTTTGAAAAATTATGTGAATTGGATTTACGTAATTTATCTGTGATGGGTGTTAAAGGTAGGGAGACTAGTGGAAATAACATCTCTGATAATGAATTAAAAGCATTAAAATTATTAAGAGATCAAATAATTAGAGTATTAAAACCGGACAAGGGTGTTGGGCTTGTTTTAATGAGTGATAAACTTTATGAAGAAAATATCTTAATGTTACTTAACACCGATACCTATGCTAAGATTTCAATGAACGAATTGAATGGAGCCTATCAACGTATTAGAGTTTTGATTAAGGATTTATTTATTGATAGTATGATTGATATAGAAACCTTTAATTATTTGACTATGCCCTCACACATTACACCAGTTATTTTTGGATTGCCTAAAATTCACAAAAACTTGAGTAAACCACCTGTGGACGGATGTAACAGTATAACTTATGGGTGTGCTAAATTGGTTGATTCTAAACTTAAAAAATATTTGGAGAATCAACCACAAATATGTCGGGATTCATGGAGTTTTTTGGAAGCAATAAATGGCTTAAGATTTGATGACCAAATTAATTTTTTAACCATCGATGTCTGTGACCTTTATACTGTTATTCCACAGAAATTAGGTATCGAATGGGTTTGCGAGTTTTGGTTTAAGCAAGGTGTTTCAGGTGATGAAATTAACTTAATAGAATATTTACTGGACATTGTGCTCTCTAATAATTATATTTTGTTTAAAGGCAATTTTTATCATCAAAAATCTGGTGTTGCCATGGGTTCCCCCTGTGGGGGCAGCTTTGCGAATACCGTTATGGTATATTGGGAAAATGAGATTCTGTTTAAACTTGACATCTTTAAAGAACTCGTCTGCTGGTACACACGTTATTTGGACGATATTTTTGTTTTATTTAAAGGTGATGAAAGCAAGGCTGCGGAATTTGTCTCTATATTATCTAATCTTACTTCATTTTTGAGTTTTACCTACGAATTTAATAATGTTAAGATGATACTCTTGGATGTATTACTTATTAAGGATATGGTGAATTTGTGTTATACTGCAAAAATCTACCGTAAGCCAACATATTCTAATAGTTTTCTTCACTTCAGTAGTGCTCATCCCCATTATCAGAAACGTGCTGTTATTAAAGGCCAGCTGGTTAAAGCGGCCCGAATGACCACTCTAGATGATGATTTATGGGATGAATGTTATCTACTTAAAACAATGTTTATAGCAAGGGGATACCCATCTACCTTGAATGACAACCTTATATCTGAGGTTAGTAATAAACGTAATAATGGTTGGTTTAAACCCATTCTTGGTAGAACTGAAGTCATTAATGGTGTTAATACTAATGACTGTGGTATTGGGGGGTCAGAATTTGAATTCCTCTAATATGAATACTATATCTAATGAAGGTAACACATCTAATGCCTCATTGTATTTTATTACATCTTTTTGTACTGAGGCTGAAATTATGCGGGGCATTCTATGCAAGAAAGTACAGTTGTGTACCTACCATAAATGTAGATGTTGAGTGTATTCACTGTTGCAGTCATTACACTTGGGTTATCCTGCTGGCAGGCTACCCGCAGTTGGCCTGAATTCCAAAGTCCTAGTCCGGCGTCAGTTGCTGTCGCCTCTTCCCTGACATCAGTGCGCCAGGGGTATACAAGATACAGCCGACGCCATTTTCTTCAGTTTTTCTTGACCCAGATGTCAGGTGCCCTCAAGAAGGTAGGCAATACATAATGCTTATAAAAGCATACAGAAAAATAAAAACAACACCTTCATCTACAAGCAAATACACCACATAGGTAGTATAGGATACAGAAGTATAGATAAGTCCCAGCAAAGAAAGGGGGATGGAGGGTGGGTAACCTGGACTGCAACAGTGAATACACTCGAACATCTACATTTATGGTAGGTACACAACTGTACTATGTTCATCGTGTTTCACTGTTGCAGTCATTACACTTGGGTTGAATCCCAAAGCTGTGGTAGGGCGGCTGGGTCTAAATAGGATTAGGAGTGGCTATGAGGCCCTGCAGAACTGCAGTGGCAAAGCCTGCTCTGGATTTAGAGTAAAGAGGCAAGTGATAATGCTTGGTAAAAGTGTGCACTGAACTCCAAGTTGCAGCCTCCAAAATTTCCTTGGTTGGTACCCCTGAGAAAGGCTGCTGAAGTGGCTGCTGCCCTGGTAGAATGTGGCCTAATATTCTTAGGCACTGACTTGCCATGCTGTGCATAGCAGAAACTAATGCAGTGTCCTATCCATTTTGAAATAGTCTGCTTTGAAATACCCTTTCCTTGTGATCCTGTAGCATATGCTATAAACAGTTGCCCAGTTTTTCCGAATACTTTTGTTTTGTCCAAGTAGAAGCATAGCTGCCTGTGTATGTCCAAAGAGTGCAGAAGTCCCTCCCCTTTATTCTGGGGATTTGGATAAAATGTTGGCAAATGAATGGTTTGGTTAAGAGCTACACTGGATAATACCTTTGGCATAAATGTTGGGTTTGTCCTTAGAGAAACCCTGTCCGGGTGAAAAATGATAAAAGGTTCCACTGTCATTAATGCCTGTAACTCTGAGACTCTTCTTGCTGAAGTTATTGCTAGGAGCAGAGCAGTTTTCCATGATAAGAGTTTTATATCAGCTGTATTGGCTGGTTCAAAAGGAGGCAGTGTGAGCTTTTCCAAGACAAAGTTGAGGTCCCATGTAGGTATTGGTGCTCTCCTTGGGGGTCTTATGTTTTTTGCCCCTCTGAGGTACTGTCTTAGCAGTGGATGTGAGAAAACAGGAGGTTTCGAATTGTAATAAGCTGAAATGGCAGAGGCATGGATCTTAATTGATGAGAAGGATAGGCCTTTGTCCAGCATCTCAGTTAGGTATTGTAAAATCTGAGGAATATCTGGAACAAGTGGTTCAAGTCCTTGTGCCTGGTTCCAAGCACAGAATCTCTTCCATTTTTCCACATAAGATTTCCTGGTGCTGGGTCTCCTAGCTTCCAAAATGACATTCATAACAGCTTTAGAGTGAGGTGTGTTCTGAGTAGCTATATTTTCCATGCAGCCAGATTTAAGGTTTTGAGTTAGCTGTGCAGGATCTGATTGTTTTGTTGAGTCAGAAGATGAGGAATATGAGGTAAAGTCCAGGATGGGCCTTGAGACAAGCTCTTTAGGATTAGGTACCAGTGCTGGCATGGCCAGTCTGGGGCAATCAGAATCATTTTTGGCTTCTTGTCTGACTTTTCGGAGTACCTTGGGAAGGAGAGGCAGTGGTGGAAAGGCATCAACTGTTAGGGTTTTCCAACTGAATGATAGAGCATCCACTTTCCATGCTTGTGAGTGATAGGTCCTTGTGCAAAATCTCTGTAGTTGGCAGTTGTGAGGGGAGGCAAAAAGATCTATGTCTGGGCATCCCCATTTCCTTGTTATCATGTTGAAGACCTGTGGATCTAGTTTCCACTCGTGAGGGTCCATGAGGTTTCTGCTTAGTTTGTCTGCCAGAGTATTTTTCTTTCCTGGCAGGAATTGTGCCTGCAGATGTACTTGGTAGGTCAGTGCTGTGTTCCACAAAGTCATGGCTTGCCTGCAGAGGGGGTAGGAATGTGTGTCCCCTTGCTTATGTACCACGTAACTGTAGTATTTTCCATCTTTAGCAATAGTTGTCCTGGATGTAGTAGATCCTTGAAGGCTGTCAGGGCATTCTGTACAGCTAGCACCTCTTTTTGATTGATATGAAGATGCATTTGGTCCTTGAGCCACGTACCCTGAATACATTTTCCTGCCATGTGCACCCCCCCCCCCCCCCCGGCATAATCTGATGCATCTGTTGTTAGTGTCTGCCTGGCTGTGGGTAAAGTGAAAGGCTGTCCCTTGTGGTGACAGGCCAGTGCCCACCATCAAAACTCCTGTTGCAGGCAGGGAATAAGAGTTATTATTGTTTCCAGACTGTGGCAATGAGTCCAAACACTTTTTAGATACCATTGTAGCTTCCTCATATGCAGTCTTGCGTATGGAATTAGCAGGCTGCAGGATGCCATGAAGCCCAAAGCCTGCATAATTTTTCTTGCAGGTAGCTGGGTCTTTGTTGCCATCATTTGAAAGTAATGAGTCAGTTGCCTTTGCTTGTCTGGCGTGAGATAGGCCATCGGGGCAGTTGTATTTAAGCTTGCACCCAGGAATATTATCTCTTGAGAGGGCACTAGCTTTGATTTCTTTTCGTTTACTGTGCACCCTAGGCAAATTCGTAATCTTTTTACAAACGCTAGATGCTTTAGAAGAATGTCCTTGCTCTCTGCTTGAATAAGGCAGCCGTGCAAGTAGGGATATATCTGAATTCCTTTTTGTCTGCAAAAAGCAATTACTGGTGCCAGGCATTTTGTGAAGACCCTGGGCGCAGTAGATAAGCCAAAGGGCAGTGCAGAGAATTGGTAATGCATTGAACCAGCTATAAATCTGAGGTATCTTCTGCAAGTTTGTCTGATTGGAACATGTAGGTATGCCTCTTTGAGGTCCAAAGAAACTAGCCAAGCCTTCTTGCCCAGCATGGGTAGAAGTTGCTGCAGTGTCAACATTTTGAATTTTGGAATGTCCAGGAAAGTATTTAGAGTAGACAGGTCCAATATTGTTCTCCAAGCGTTGTCCTTTCTGGGTACCAAGAAAAGTCTTGAGTAAAATCCTTGCCCCTGCTCTTCCTGTGGTACTTTTTGAATAGCCCTCAAGTCCATGAGAGCAGAAATTTGTTTTTGTGCCTCTGCCCATTGATTGTGTGGCAGGTCTGGCATACCTTTTGGCCTTGGTAGGGTGTAAAAGTGGAAGCTGTAACCCTGAGAAACAATATTCAGTACCCATTTGTCCTGGGTGCTTGTGTGCCAATTTTGTGAGAAAATTGCTAGTTTTCCCCCTAAGGGTGTTGCCAAAAGGTAACCGCTTGGCATAGGTAGAGGAAAGTCATTGGGACTGTTTTCTATAAGGTTGTGATTTGTCTTCGCCTTTGGAGGCTGAAACACCCCACTGTTTCGGTCTGTATGAGCCTTGGGGCTGAGATCTGCCTCTTGGGCATCTGTATCTGCCTCTTTGTGGCCTGTCTGACACTGGAAAGGACCAATTTTTTAAAGGCCAGTTCCTGCTAAATCTGGGTGGCTGAACCTGTAAGAAATCCTTTACTGTCTGCATTGATTTTGCTTTATCCTCCATTTTCTTTAACACCTCTTCTGCCTTAACACCAAACAAAGTATCATGCTGTAATGGAGCATCCAATAATTTTGCTTTAACATGATCAGGTAAACTTTGTTTTTTTAACCAAGCATGCCTTCGAATGACAGAGCCTGTAACTGCAGCTCTGCAAGAAGCCTCTAATGAATCAAAACCACACTGCAAAGTATGCCTTCCTACTTGTTCAGCTGCATGCAATAAATCCTGCATTTCCTTATTTTCAGGAGATTCTGAGCTTGTAAGCATTTTCTGTTTTAGCAAAGTCTTTCGGCTTTTCCCGGTAAGGGGTCGCCACAGCAGAACTCCGGTCCGCTAATGACTGGCAGTTGATTTTTACGTGTTGAGTTGCTGGCCCTAACGCACAACCTTCAACGAAGGTATGCCCATTCACGCATGTCTCCACAGAAGACACTCTAGCTGAGAATCGAACAGGACAATGTCTTGCTGTGAGGCGACAATGCTACCGTAGCACCACCAGCGCATCACAGCAAAGACATTAGGTATTGTTGATATTTAAGCATGTGAAACTGGCAGTTTAAAGCCCTTACAGCTAAAGAAGCAGAGGTGTAAACTGTTTTCCCCCATCTATCCAGTGCTCTTGAATCCCTATCAGAGGGAACAGGGTTTTTTTGCAGTGGAAGCCTTGACCCCTTTGGGACCCTGAGAAATTGTTTCTGGGTCAGCAGCAGGGTTTTTATAAATAAATTTATGACAATCTGGGACCCTGTAATACCTATCTGGCTTGACTGGTGCAGGGGATAAAGAATCAGGAGACAAACTGGATTCAGAAAAAACATCATCAACAATATCTAGTACAGGGGGGATAGCAAGGGGCCTGTGCTGAGGCAGTAAAAGAAAGTCTCTGAGCCTTTTCTTGGATTTTGAATAATCCTGGCTCTCCCAATGGAAATGCTCCCTCATGGTGTGCAAGGTTTCCCCAAAAGAGTAATCCTCAGGAGGAGAGGCTGAAGGGATAGATTCTTCAGCATCAGAGTCCTCATAGGGAGGAAGAGAATATCCCTGTTCTGAAGAGGAATCAGAGGAAATAGAAACCTGGTCAGAGGAGTCATAGTCAGTGTCTTGCCTAGGCCTTTTATCAGGAGGTGGAAGGGAACCCCTGATCAAAGTAATTAGGTCCTACGCCATTTTAAGCATCTGTTTCTTTGGCATGGATGACTGTCCAGGAGAATGCTGTACTTGTTTCTTTGTCTTTAATGGTGTTTTAGACTTTGCCTTGGCTGCTGTAGTGGTCTTGATAGTAAGCTGTGCAAGTCTGAAAATACCCTCAGAAGCCAATGCCTGCTCAGCGGCTCTGGACCCATCTGAGAGAATAGTTTCCATAGGCCCAATACCTTGAGTTTCCAGAGGCCTAGTTGTCTCCATGTGGGAGTCAGAGGCGGCCAGTGGCTCTGAGGTAGCGGGTGCCAGGGGCTGTGAAAGCACCTCACTGATAACCGGCGACTGGCCTAGAAGAGGCTTTGCTGGTTTTGGACCTCAGATGCATGTCCTTTTCTTTGTCTTTGCGCTTTTTATGAATTCCGGTCATCAGTTTTTCTGACGGCATTATATAGTTAAACCTTCGGCCAAAGTAATGTAAAGCAAAATCAAACAGATGCTTAATAGTATGTTGGTTGAATCTAGCACAAAACTGACAACTAGCAATGTCGTGGTCAGGGCCTAGGCAAGGAATACAGTAAGAGTGAAAATCCTTATGAGGTATTTGGTTCCCACAAGAAATACAATTGTTAACTTTTACTGACATCGGTCTGGAGCAAGAAAAAGTTTCCCCAATGGGGTACTTAGCTTTATTGAAGACTTCGGATCTGAAATTCAATTTTGAAAATCTCAGGAGTCGGCCGACCGGCACTTGCGAACTGCTTTTGCTTCGGGCACCGCGCGGCAAGAAAGAATAGAGAAAATGGCGTCGGCTGCATCTTATATACCCCTGGAGCACTGACGTCAGGGAAGAGGCGACAGCAACCGACGCCGGACCAGGACTTTGGAATTCAGGCCGACTGCGGGTAGCCTGCCAGCAGGATAACCCAAGTGTAATGACTGCAACAGTGAAACACGAACATCTGGGTGGTGTTGAAAGAGGACACCTTTATCAGAAATAAAATACCAGATATGCCTCAACTTGTTTATAAAAGGGGATGGAACCTTAAAAATTAGGTTGAGACTGTATTGCCCCCTTTACAAAAGGATGGAGGCATGTACAGATGTGGTTCTTGTAGAATGTGTAAACATATTAAAGTGACTAATAGTTTTTCCATAGGTAGAAATAAATATAGAATTAAGGGTAAATATAACTGTAATGCCACTGGTGTGGTAATATTTAGCCCAGTGTCAAAATTGCCCCCAGTTCTATATTGGTAAAACTGATAGGCACTTTAGAAAGAGAATATATGAACATTTATATAGCATTAATAGGAAAGATGTAAACAACGCTTTAGTGAAACATATTATTGAATGTCCTGAGCATTCATTTTTGTTTCTTGTTATTGAACAAATACACGCTAATATTAGAGGTGGGCCAGTATCAGTGGAGTTAGAACTTGGAGAATTATGGTGGCAAGTATTAACTAATGCCTTACACCTATCCCGGTTTAAATGAATACAGTTCCATTAAATGTATTTTGAAGCTTAAAGCCTTAAATAGACGTTAAATGACCAATTGTGTACTAGTTTTAATATTGTTATATGTTTTAATATACTTGTATATATTTATAAGCTTTTATATGTTAATTAATGTAATTAAGTTTTGTTAGAGGTGAAATGAACTTTATGTAGAATAAAATATGTTCTTGTGATTACATTGTGATTTAATGGACAATATCTTTTTAAATGTTTTACAGGATATGATGTCACTGATGTGGAGGGTTATTTAAACTAAGTCAGTTAACAACTGTGTTTGTCTGAGGAAGTTTGTGAATTTTTATATTCGAAAACGCTTACAATAAATTGAATTAGTTCTAGTCCGGTGAATGCCCTTTGCCTGTTTGTTTCTTTAAAGCACAACGTTTTGTCAATAATCTTAACATACTTATATAAACTGCTGTTATATGGGACATGCATCTGAACCATGTAGCAAATAAATCTGGACAAAATTAATGGGGGGAAAAACACCCGGAAATAGGAACAAATTTTAAATATTGCTCGTATAAACTCAGAAATTTGCTGGAATAAAAGGTTTTGTGTTACCATGCATTTTCTGAAGAATATGAAATCTGAAACATAAATAGCCGTCATTATTTAATGAATTCAGTACTCACTGATTTGCCAGAAAACGTCAAATTTTATGAGGAACAGACCAGAAATATGAGGCAAAAATCTGGACAGTTGAGAGCTATGACTTAGAAACTAGTCTATTCAAATTCTGATTTCATAAGGAACATGTCCTATTTATTGAAGTAGACCTACTCTGTTATTAATATGCAGTTTACACTCATTTCATCTAAATAACAGCAAGGTCCTACTTCCTTTGTAGGTATCTGTAGTTTGAACCCTTTGCAAACTTTTAATATGAGACTGTATAAAACAGAATGAGTATACTGAAGAGCAGACCAGAGGCTTTCTACTTGTTGAATTAGTGACATATGTAAGGCTACAGTGCTCTATGAGGCTTCAGGTTCTTTAATTACATGCCACACATAAAATGAGTGGTTTGTGTAAAATCTTTGTTATAATCAAGTGGTTCCAGTAAGGGAGCTTTTGTATCTTGAAATTTATCCTTGCTTTGGAAAAAAGAAGACACTGACTAATCTTTGCAGTTCCTACCCACTGCTGTAATAAACATGGATGTTTCTAATTTTATTAGATCTGCATGAACATTTGTTACATTACAGTTTCTGGCAGTGTGGCACACTTATGGTCTGCAATAAATTCAGTCAGATGTTGGTCTTTAATGGCACCAGCCAATATGACCAGTTTTGTAAACCATGAATCAAAGTGAATTCTGGAACTGCACAAGTTATAAATGTGCTTCCACCTCAAACTTGGAGCCAACATTTCGGATAAGGTAGTGTCAACATGACAACTTTTTAAAGATGTTTAGAGCCTCTAGATCCATCTGTTTTACTTAATTACAGGAAGCTCATCACAGCTACTGAGGATACTACAAAATAGTAGTTTCTATACAGAAGGGTTAGCAACATTAATCAAATCTAGCCCATCTCTAGATTTTTCTAAAGGCTTATTTATGAGAAAAGCAATTGACACCATTAATAATACTATGTTCATAGGTTCATACTAGGCTATCTGACCTAGGGCATTTATAAGCCTAGCCAGAGTATGCTTGGCTTTCGCCACCCATTTTAAATTAATTTTGCTATGCCCTTTTTCGAGGTTAGTATACTGTGCCTCTGTCTAACAGTGACACAGAAGTGATACCCGGGGTAAACCTACGATCTCCCATCCACTCATCAAGATTCCTCTTGAAGAGTGTCAATGAGGGACTCTGCCTAACCTGGACTGGGATTTTATTCCAGAGTGAAGGGAGCCTCTGGGTTATGAATCTGTCCCTCCAGCATGTCCTATTTATTTCAGTGCTGAGGTTCAAGTCTCTCGTGCGTGTAGCTCGATGGGATTTGGATTTTTTGAGGTGCAGCATGTCCATTAATTCCGGGTTGGACATGGCTTTATACGTCAGGCACAGGTGGTCTCTGAGCAGGCGGTATGCCACTGAGTAGAGCTGGAGTTTCTTTAACCAGGCAGCATATGGCATCTGTTTGAGCCCTTTGATCCTCTTGGTGAGGTACTTTTGGGGTCTTTCCAGTTGCTGCAGGTGTTTGGTAAGGTACATCCCAAAAGGGGCATTGTACTTGATTATGGGCCTGATGCGGGATGAGTAAAGAGGCACGATGACCTCCCCTAATCTAGATGTGAATCCCTTCATGATTAGGTGGGCTATATAAAATGTTTTTCTAACCACTTTGGCCACGTGGTTGTCAAATGAGAGATTGCTATCAACTTGGGTCCCCAGGTCCCTAATTACTTTTTCTGTACTTAATGGATTACCACCTATGTGGTAATTTGTGAGCGCTTTGTTTTTGCCAAAGGGGATGACTATACACTTTTTGGCATTTAGCTTGAGGCCATGGCTCTGGCACCAGTTGTCTGTTTCTATGAGGCCCTTTTGGAGGATGCTTGTGTCGGCTGGAGAGTCGATTATGGCGCCCAGTTTGCAGTCATCTACGAACTTGGTCAGCCACAGTCCTTCTGTGTTGGCCTGTACCTCCGAGAAATATATACTGAACAAGAGAGGTCCCAGGACTGAGCCTTGTGGGACGCCACTTGTAACTGGTTTGGAGTCTGACATGGCTCCAACAATTCTAACCATGTGGGTTCTGTCCTTGAGCCAGTTTGCAACCCATCTAGTGACACAGGGGTTTATATTTAAGCTGGTGAGCTTCTCTATAATACCCGAGTGGGGTATTGTATCGAAGGCTTTTGTGAGGTCCAGGTAGGCTGTGTGGACCACCTTCCCTTCGTCAGTGGCCTTGGTGACTGTTTCAAAGAAGTCGACCAGGTTTAAGAGGCAGGATCTGCCCTTAAAGCCGAACTGGGTAGGATCCAGTGTCTGTAGGTCCCCAATATCTTTATTTATGAGGTTCATGATGATCCTTTCCATAGCTTTGCAGACCAAGCTAGTCAGGCTTATGGGGTGATAGTTTCCAGGGTCCCTTGAGGCACCACCTTTGTAGAGAGGGACCACTGTTGCTGTACGCCACTCTTTGGGTACATATCCTGTAGTAAGGCTGAGATTGAACAGTAGTTTTATGTTTGGGTTTAGCTCTTCTTGGAGTTCATGTAGGACGCAGCCCGGGACACCGTCTGGTCCCATTGATGCTGTGTTTTTTGCTTTGGAGAGGGCGGCTCTTACCTGAGCATCTGAGATGTCAGGGGGGCAGCACTCTGGTGGGATAGATATTTGCCCTTTTGGTGGGGCAGGGGGGGGGAGTTTGCGCTGAACCTGTCAGCTAGGATGTTGGCAATGTCTGTGGGTTCGGTGTATTTTTTGTCATTTTGGACCAATTCTGAGCATATCTGGGAGTTCCCACCCAGGTTCCTAACATAACTAAACAAATCCTTGTGATTATCCTTAGTGTCCTGTGCAATTTTTCTCTCGAAGCTAGCCTTAGATGATTTTATGAGTGCCCTTAGTTTTTTGCTAATACTAATCAGAGATGCCTTCCCTTTTTGGGATTTTGCTCTATCATGTAGTAGCTTCCTCCTTCTATTGTATAGTTTGTTTACGGCTGGGGTCCACCAGACAGGACGTCTGCCTTTGGAGGATTAGGTCTTGGTTTTATTTGGGATTGCATGATCCATGCATTCCTGAAGGTGTTCATAGAATGCATTTATAAAGGATTATGCGGTCTGGGCCGTATTTTCCACAGGCCTGGGGGCTTTGAAGGATTCCACCTCGGTTTTGAGGAGTGTGAAATTTGCTTTAGAGAAGTTTTTTACTGTGGTTTTCTGGGCAGGGGGTGGGGTCGGGATGTGAATATCCAGTGAGATCAGTTTATGGTCTGATCTTACCAGTGAGGGATACACTTCTGGTCTGGAGCATAGAGTCCCCATGTTGGTGATGATCAGGTCCAGTATGTTTTCCCCTCTTGTGGGAGTGGTAACAAGTTGTTCCATAGCATTTGAGTTTATGAATTCTAGGTACCTTTGGGCTAGGGTGTTGGAGCTAGAGTAATGCTCCCAGTCTATGTTTGGGTAGTTGAAGTCGCCCAATACAATGGTGTTTGGAGAGACCTTCATATTTTCCAGTGTTCTCAGGAAGGCCGAGTGGGGTTCCTGGGTTTGGGAGGGTGGTCTGTAGCAGGCTATAAACTGAAAATCAGTTTTACCCACTGTTAGCTGCACATGGATAGTCTCTAATGATTCGTGCTTTGCCACCAACCTGGAAGTGTGGGTATCTTTCATGAATATCGATACTCCCCCTCCTTTTGTGGTTCAGTCCAGGTTTTGGGGCGAAAAGCATGGTAGGAGATATAACCTGGAAGTGCTGGGATGCTCTCAGGAGCCCTGAACCAGGTTTATGTTACTGCACAGATATCAATGTTCTCCATGCTAAGGAGAGTTTCAAGTGCGTGCATCTTGAGGTTTAGACTTCTGGCGTTGAGTAGCATTACTCTTAGTTTCTTATCCCTTGTGATACCTACGGAGGTGGGTTTGTCTTTTGAGCCTTGCCTAAAAAAGGCACTATGGGGGTAGCAAGAGCCTTTGCCAATATCCAAAAGCCCAGGGGTAACAGGTGCAAGCCGTCCCTAGCGAAGCATTGTGGCTTGTCGAGCATATCATCCCAGGCTGACAGGCATTGGATCCCCTTTGAATGACACCAGTACTTAAGCCAATTGTTGAAATTGATCATCTTGTCTTCATATTGTGGCATCATTCTTGGTGAGGGTAAGATGCTACTCAAGGTCAGGGTCATACTGGCCTGGGCTACATGCTCAGAGAGCTCCTCTATGTCTCTTTTCATGTAGTCCAGGGAGGTACGTCTCAGGTCATTCACACCAGCATGGACAATGACCGAGTCATATTTGTACTTGCCTTGGAGTGACCTGAGTGCTTGTGTTATGTGGCGGATCCTAGTGCCCGGCAGGCTGCTCACCGTGACCTTCTCCTTGTTCAGCCTGGTGAGCAGGACGTCAGTGTGCCTGACGATAGAGTCACCTATTACAAGTGTATCAGGTGTGTTGTTTAGCCTTAGGGGCTGTGACTGTTCGGCACACTGGCTTTGTGAGGTATGTGTTGCGGTTTCCTTCTCCTCCTGACTGGTTATGCCAGTACTGAGTTGAGACAGCTTAGCCTCCAGTTTGGCTATATGGTTGCATCTCTCACATGTGTTGGAATTTGTTGGGAGGAGGAGAGGGTTGTCTGTGTACATGAGGCAGATGTAACATTGCCTCAAGATTCCCAGGTTCACCAGCTGGACCGGAGAGGAGATTGACAACTGACCTTTGGACATGCTAGAATAGTATTGGGAATTCTTTTATAATTGAAAACAAGGGCCGATGGGGAGTGAGGGTGTAGTGCTTTTAATTTTTAGTGCTGACTTATATAATTGCTTTAGTGAGCAAGTGCCAGGTAACTTAAGTGCAATGTGTTACAGGTAACTTAAATGCAAAAACGACAAACAGTAACTTTCTTTCAAGTGAAACAAGGAAATAAGTACAGTAAGCAATGCAGATATCACTAGGGATCCACAGAAGCGCTGAGAAGCCGTGTTTTAGGTGGAATTAGCGTTCCAGGGAAATAACAAGCAAACAAACAACAAGCATACAAACAAAGCTAGATTCAGCAGGCCTGGATCTAGTCTATGCTACAGCAAACAAGGTGTACCAATTTCAGTAAGAAACAGTTCAAATATGCAGGCACTATAAGCCTTTAAACAGAAATTCCCAGCTCAGAAGGGCAGAGTCCAGCCTCTCCTCCCACAAGAGTGCAGACCACGAACCTTCTTAATGTAAAATAACTGGCCTGAAGCCCAAGTGCATAAACCAGAACTAATACACTTTAGGAATAACAGACACTGAGCTCTCAAACAGCAGTTCCCAACTTAGAAGGATGAAAGCTACCTGTCCTGCCACCACAGTGCATGCCACAAACCTTCCTAATGTAAAACAACTGGTCTGAAGCCCAAGTGCTTAATCCAAAAGACTTAGAATGATAGCTACACTTTAATCAAGTTACCACCAAGCAGTAATAAATACAATTGAATACTTTAAAGAATGCCTGGATTAGTGCTCAAGTTATACAAACAAAGCTAGATTCAGCAGGCCTGGATCTAGTCTATGCTACAGCAAAAGTACAGTTTTGTACCTACCATAAATGTAGATGTCCGATAGATATGCAACTGCAGTCATAACATATGGGTTGTCCTGCCTCAGACAGCCCTCGGTCGGCCGGATTCCAAAGTCTGGGTCTGACGTCGGCTGATGTCGCATTTCTCTCCGACGTCAGAGCGGCTGGAGTACATAAGCATCAGCCGATGCCATTTTCTTCAGTGTTTCTTGCCCCAGATGCCAGGTGCTCTCCAAGGAAGGCTGTAATCAAATTGGAAGACAAAAACAGGATTCCAAACAAATAAGTAGGCAATAAACAGATACACCATAACAGATATCTCCAGCTAAGAAAAAACAGGGATAGGAGTGGACCCAAGGCATAGAGGGGTATGGAGGGAGGGAAAATCCGACTGCAGTTGCATATCTATCGGACATCTACATTTATGGTAGGTACAAAACTGTACTATGTCCTTCAAGAATGCAACTGCAGTCATAACATATGGGTTGAATACCATAGCTTAGCTGGGGGAGGAGGAATGCTCTAGGGAAGAGATGGTGTGGCAATCAAACCCTGCAGGACTGCCGAAGCAAAGCCTGCTCTGGATCTGGAATATAAAGGGAGATTGTAGTGTTTGGAAAATGTATGCATGGAGCTCCATGTAGCAGCTTCTAGAATGTCTTTTGTAGGCACCCCTCTTAAGAATGCTGTAGAGGTGGCTGTAGCTCTGGTGGAGTGTGGTCTGACATTGGCTGGAACATTCTTCCCATGGAAGGAATAACAAAATCTGATGCAATGTCCAATCCATTTTGAAATAGTCTGTTTGGAGATTGCTTTTCCTTGTACTCCAGGGGCGTAAGCTACAAAAAGCTGATCAGACTTCCTACTGGTCTTGGTTCTGTCCAGGTAGTAGCGAAGTTGTCTGTGAATGTCCAAGGTATGCAACAGTCTTTCCCCTTTCCTCTCAGGATTGGGGAAGAAAGTAGGCAGGTGAATAGCTTGATTTAAAGAAACCCTAGATACCACCTTTGGCATAAAAGTAGGGTTGGTTCTTAAAGAGACCCTGTCTCTGTGAAAGTTTATGAACGGTGGTGTTGCCATTAGGGCCTGTAGTTCCGAAACCCTTCTTGCTGAGGTAATTGCCAACAGGAAAGCTGTCTTCCATGATAAAAATTGTAAGTCCACTGAAGCTGCTGGCTCAAAGGGAGGTAGAGTCAGTTTTTCTAGGACAAAGTTGAGGTCCCAAGCTGGCACTGGAGCCTTTCTTGGTGGCTTAATGTTCTTGATTCCCCTGAGGAATTGCCTTAACAAAGGATGTGAAAACACAGGCGGATCAGTGTTATATCTAGCTGAGATAGCTGAAGCATGTATCTTTATGGAAGAATATGAGAGTCCATTCTGTAGCATATCTGCCAAATATTCCAGGATGAGTGGGATATTCAATAATGATGCATCATGTCCCTTGCTGGTATTCCAAATGCTGAATCTCTTCCATTTTGCTAAGTAAACCTTTCTGGTGGATGGTCTTCGAGCTTCTGTTAATATCTGCTGAACTTCCTTGGAGAGAGAGATAGATTGAGGTTATTTATGGGATCTCCCAGGCTTTTAGCTGCAGTGTCTGAAGGTTTGGGTGCACTGTTTTGAAGTTGTGTTGAGTCAAAAGTAGGGGCCATTGGGGAAGGGCCCACTTTTTGTTGTGACATATGCTCCGTAGTAGTGGGTACCAGTGTTGTCTTGGCCAGTCTGGAGCTATTAGGATCCCCTTGGGCCTCTCTGCTTTGATCTTTAGTAATACTGTGGTCATCAGTGGCAGAGGTGGGAATGCATAGATTTTTAGAAAGTTCCAGTTGAATGAAAGAGCATCTATTTTCCAAGCTTGTGGATGGTATGTCCTTGAACAGAATTTTTGTAGATGATGGTTGAGGTGGGAGGCAAATAGGTCTACTTCTGGCCTGCCCCATATCGAGGTGAGTTGAGTGAAGATTTTCGGATGTAACCTCCACTCGTGTGGATCTATGAAATTCCTGCTTAGGCTGTCCGCCAGCACATTGTCTTTGCCTGGAACAAACTGGGATTGCAACTGTATGTTTAGGCTCAGTGATTTTTCCCAAAGATTCATTGTCAGTCTGCAAAGGGGGGTAGGAATGGGTGCCCCCTTGCTTGTTTATGTACCACATTACAGTGGTGTTGTCTGTCCGTATCAGTAGATGGCCTTGCTGAAGTTGTTGTCGAAAGGCCTCGATGGCATGCATTACTGCCAGCATTTCCTTTTGGTTTATATGCAGATGTGTTTCCTTTGGAGACCATTGTCCTTGTATACATCTGCCCTCCATGTGCGCCCCCCATCCAAGGTCTGAGGCGTCTGTGGTCATGGTCTGTGTTATGTGAGGTTTTTTGAATGACATACCTGTGTTTGCCTGGCTTACTGAGGCCCACCATAGGAATTCCTTTTGTAGGCATGGAATGAGCGGTATGGTTGTCTCTAAGTTGTTGCTGTGCTGAGACCATAGGCTTTTTAGGTACCATTGAAGCTTACTCATGTGTAGTCTTGCTAATGGAACCAGGAGAATGCAGGATGCCATGTAACCCAGGGCCTGTAGGAATCTCCTTGCAGTCATCTGGGTGAGTTTTGCCAAACCTTTGAAATAATGAGTTAACTTAGCTTGCTTGTCTTCTGTCAGGTAAGCCATTTGAGAGGCTGTGTCTAGATTGGCTCCTAAGAAGGTTATTTGCTGGGATGGCTGAAGTCTTGACTTTTGGAAGTTGACAGTGTATCCCAGAGCCTGTAGCAATTGTATGACATAGTTCAAGTTTTTTGTCAAAATCAATTTGTTGTCTGCTTGTATGAGGCAGTCGTCCAGGTATGGGTAAATTTGGATCCCCTGGAGCCTGCAATGAGCAATTACTGAAGCCAGGCATTTTGTAAATACTCTGGGCGCAGTAGATAAGCCAAATGGCAATGCTGAGAATTGATAATGCTCTGGCCCTGCAAGAAATCTGAGGTATCTTCTGCAGCTGTGTCTGATAGGGACATGCAGGTATGCCTCCTTGAGGTCCAGAGTAATCAGCCAAGACCCCTTGCCCAGCATGGGAAGGAGTTGCTGTAGAGTCAGCATTTTGAACTTTGGTGCTATGAGAAAAGTGTTTAATGCGGACAAATCCAGTATTGGTCTCCATTGAGTTTCTTTTCTTGGAACAAGGAACAATCTTGAATAAAACTCCTGGCCTTGTTCTTGTTGTGGAACTCTTTCTATTGCTTTGATCTGAGCAAGCAGAGAAATTTGCTTGATAGCCTCTGCCCTCTGGTTTTGTGGTAGGTTTGGCATGCCTTGTTTTCTTGGTAAGGTATGAAAGTGGAACCTGTAACCTCGGTCTATAATGTCCAAAATCCATTTGTCCTTTGTCAATCTGTGCCAATTGTCTGAAAACAGAGATAATTTTCCGCCCAAGGGAGCTTCTATTTGCTCCCTGGTCAGCGGAAGTAGAGGAAAGTCATTGAGATTGTCCCTGTGGGGCAGGGGAGACCCCTGTGTCACTTCTTTGGTTTGCTGGTTGCCATTGTCGTCCCCTGTAAGAACCTCTGTATTGTCCTCTTCCTCGGCCACACCTGTTTTTACCCCTTTGAAATCTTTCAGGATTAGGAAAGGACCAGTTTTTAGAAGGCCAATTCCTGCTGAATCTGGGTGGCTGAACCTGGAGGGAATCTTTGACCGTCTGAACTGATTTTGCTTTTTCCTCGATGGACTTTAACACATCTTTAACATTAGTACCAAAAAGCTTGTTCTTTTCCAAAGGTGCATCAAGAAGTTTTGCCTTAATATGATCTGGTAGAGGTTGTTCTTTTAACCATGCATGTCTACGAATGACCACCCCTGTCATAGCTGCCCTACATGAAGCTTCCAATGCATCATATCCACACTGCAGAAAGTGATTGCTGACTTGCTGAGAATTATGTACAGCTTCCTGCAAAGACTTCCTATCTAAAGGTTCAGGAGAGGCCAATGTTTTCTGTAAATCATCTAACAGGTAATCCTGATATTGAAACATATGAAAGAGGCAATTCAGAGCTCTCATAGATAAAGTAGTGGAGGTGTAGACCTTTTCCCCATCTCTCTAATGACCTAGCTTCCCTGTTGGAAGGCAAGGGATTTTTGGAGGTCGATGCTGAAACCCCTTTAGGTCCCTGAGAAATAGTTTCTAAATCAACAGCATGGGCCCTAAAGAAATGAGAATGTGTTTCTGGGACCCTATAATATCTGTCTGGCTTGGCTGGGGCAGGAGGAAGAGTATCCGGGGTAACACTGGAGTCAGAGTATAGGTCATCCAAAACATCAAGCACAGGAGGTATAGCCAGGGGCCTGTGTTGGGGCTTTTTAAGGAAGGTTCGAAGGCGCTTTCTGGAATCAGAATATTCCTGGCATTGCCACTTAAAAAGTTCCCTCATGGTATGCAGAACTTCCCCAAAAGAAATATCCTCAGGAGGGGAGGCCGAGGGGATGGAATCCTCTGCATCCGAGTTCTCATAGGTCTGGAAGGGTTCTTCCTGGCCATCGGAGTGAACAGAGTCCTCAGAATCTTCATCTGAAGGGATAGGGTCAGAGGGTTCAATCCGGGGCCTCTTATCAGGAAGAGGCTGGGATCCTCTCTCAGGATGGGCCTGTGAACCTCTAATCATGGAAATTAAGTCTGCGGCCATAGTCATGATTTGTGTTTCAGGAGTAGGCTGAGGTAAGGCCTTAACAGTAAGGTGCTTGGTCTTGCTGGCTGCCTTAGCACGTGTGAAGGCCTTAATAGACATGGCCATAGGAGGCCTAGCAGCTCCACGTGCAGGAGTGACCTTATCTACAGCAATGGTCTCTGGCATTTCCTCGGTTTCAGTATCCGGGGGAAAATCTATAACTGGTGTCGGTGTAGCCTCCGGTATCGGAGGTGTCGGTAAAGCGGTGTCTTCGGTTCGAAGCGGTGAAATAACCGTCTCAGGGGGAAACCAGAGCACTCGCGGTAGGTTTTGGCGTGGAGTCGGTGGAAGACGCGGGCCGAGGATGTCGGTCCCGGTCTTTTCGTTTCTTAGGAGTCTGCGATGTCGAAAGTTCCGACGGCATTGTATAAGCAAATGTATCGCCGAAAAAGTCTTCAGCGAACTCCGCCTAAGAGTGCGCTTATTGAAGCGAGCACAGGCGACACAGGCAGAGACGTCGTGGTCTGGGCCAAGGCAAGGAAGACAGTAAGAGTGGAAATCCTTATGAGGTATTTGTTTACCACAAGACAGACAATTGTTAACTTTTTCAGTAATTTCTGACATCGGCTGAGGCAAGAAAGGTCCCCAACGGGGTACTTAGCTTTTTTGATGACTTCGGATTCGAAGAATACAGGAGCTGACCGACCGGCACTTGCGAACTGCTTCTGCTTCGGGCCCCGCGCGGCAAGAAAGACTGAAGAAAATGGCGTCGGCTGATGCTTATGTACTCCAGCCGCTCTGACGTTGGAGAGAAATGCGACATCAGCCGACGTCGGACCCAGACTTTGGAATCCGGCCGACCGAGGGCTGCCTGAGGCAGGACAACCCATATGTTATGACTGCAGTTGCATTCTTGAAGGACATCAAGGTGTACCAATTTCAGTAAGAAGCAGTTCAGATATGCATGCACTGTAAGCCTTTAACCAGAAAACCCTCTCAGTGTAAAACAACTAGTCTGAAGCCCAAGTGTTGAAACTAAAAGGCTTAGAATGAGTTACACCAAGCAGTAATAAATACAATTGAGTACTTTTAAGATGACGCAAAAGCAAAATAAAGTAGGAAGAAACACGTACGGTAAAAGCAGATGAATTTTTTTTTTTTTTTCAGAAAAGTAGCAAAAGCAGTAGTAAATACAATTCTCATGCAGTGCAAGCTGGCACACTTGAATATGTAGCAATATTAGTTCACACACAGTTTGAAAAAATGTAATTAAATTAAAAAGGACTAAAAGCAAGTGCAGAAAGGGTTAATTAGGTAGAATGCAGTAAAGAGATGGGCCTGGGGGAGTGTCTTAGATCAAATCGACAGTGGGGCGGGCACTGCAAAAGCCACCAAATTTAAACTACAACCAAGAACTGGGAGGGGGGAGTGAGGAAAAACAGTTTCAACACAGATGTGAGGAATGTGCAAATTATAAAGCCAAATATATATATATATATATATATATATATATATATATATATATATATATATATATATATATATATATATATATATATATATATATATATATATATATATATATATACACACAACAGATATCTAAGAAAACAATTTAGCTCTATAATACAGAATAATACAGAAAAGTATACTCAGCTCTATATATTTGCAGATAGTTCTGTAAGGCTGTCTCTCAAACTAAGGTTCCAGTTTGAATGTTACCAAACAAGTTCCATCAGTTAACATAACTTTCACTATCTGAAAAATCATTTTCATTCTAATATTAGACGTGTGTGTGAGGGGGGGGGGGCTACTGCCATGGTAAGCATAACATACCTATTTTCTTTCAGGCGAGTCACTTATGAGCAGCAGAGAATACTTGAGAATGCAAAAGAAAAAGAAAGACCCAAGATCTACATCCTATTAAGCAACAGCTTGTCAAAATGTAATGCCCCTCCCAACCCTTCATTCACAGAGTATTAGACATACCGAAT
Source organism: Protopterus annectens (assembly GCF_019279795.1). NCBI lineage: Eukaryota > Metazoa > Chordata > Ceratodontiformes > Protopteridae > Protopterus > Protopterus annectens. The sequence goes on from NC_056727.1 coordinate 1,108,114,465, forward strand.
TTGCTCTCTGGCAAACTGAACTCAAACTTTACTCACCACTCTTTCTTGCCTCCCCACATGAAATACCTACTAGCATTTTCCCACCCCCTAACTATCAACAAGGAGCAGGTGCTGGAGGTGCTCACAAAGGCCAAAAAATCAGCCTCAGTGGACCATGACAATATCCCAAGATACCTAAGCACCGGACCCAACCCAGTTTGAATTTTTCAGGGGAAGGTCATGCCTACTAAATCTTGTGGACTTTATTGAGGAGGTCACCAATGCAATGGATGAGGAGTAAACAGTGCATATACTCCCTACCTGGACCTGGATAAGGCATCTGATACAATACTCCACCACTTGAGTAAAGTTGACAAACTCACTGAACTGGCATAACCCTCTAAATAACTCACTGGATTACCAGTGAGCTAGACAAGCCTCAGGAAGTCTGGATTTGTGAGACCACCTCCACTAAGAGACTGGTCACTAGCAGGGTACCTCAGGGTTCTTTGCTGGGACTGCCCTTTTTGGCATCTACTTCTGAGAGGTAAAGGCAGATGTCAAGGGCCTTTTGTATACCAAGTTTGCATATGACTGTAAATTGGGAGCTATCGTAGATTCCCCCCATAACACAAACATCTTACAAGATGGTCTAACACAGACAAATGACTGGTGCCAAAGTCATGGATTAAAACAATACCAAAAAATGTATTATACTGCCTTTTGGGAAAACTGTCACCCAGGCTAATTGCTCCATCAATAAGACACCCTTAGGAGTTGATCTAGTAGTCAGTTATCTGGTAACTGATGTAGACAGTAACCTGGCCTGTGGCCATAGTAGTAAGAAAATCATTCTCTCTCTCCCAACTTATAACTAACGGCATGGCATCCAGATCCAAGGAAGTCATAGTGCTACTTTTTTCAGCCCTTATCAGAACCGTTGAGTATAATACCCACTTTGGCATGTACCTGACTAGACATATGCAACAAGTGAAACAGCCACAAAGGTTCCTCACCAGCAGAATTCAAGGTATAAACACATTGTCCTATATGGATCACTTTAAAGTTCTATCTCTATACTTGGTCCCCTACATGTTAATGAGAGGCAATCTATGCCCGGTATACAAGGCATCCTCAAAATAAGCTCTGATGGACCTTTTGCACATCTGCAAAACAAACAGTATCAGAACCACTAGATCCAAGGATTTCAATTTTACTTGCAACATAAATAAGACATACTTTTGAGACAGATATGTGTTGCAGAGGATCCCCATACTCTGGAGCAGGCTCCCCAACAATGTGAAGCAGAGTCTATCCCTAATCCTTTTTAAGCGTAACCTTGACCAATGTATGGGAAATCAGAAATTCACCCTGGGACTGGCCCCCATGTCTCTGATAGAAGTAGACAGTAATGCCCAAACTAACATACCCCCACAAATAACCTCTAGAAACTTCCTAACATATCCCCACTTAACACCCATGACACGTAAGGACACAAAAGGGTTGGACTGCACAGCTAGGCTTATAAAGGCCCTGGTGGTCATTAACCTAGTATATACTTATGAAGACCATAAAGAAGTGTCATAAACAGAGTTCAACACATGGGACATGTGGTGCTCCAAGTATATCATTCCTCCAGATTTCACTTGTGATAAATGGAGGGAGATGGAGGGTGGAGAGCTGAAGAATGAAAACGGATAACATAGATGGAAAGTTATCGTTAAGTACATAACTTCTTTATATGATGTTGTCAATTTTCATTCTTCCTCAACGTATGGGACAGAGTCCCCAGCTATCTAAATTCCTGGGCGGATTTTAATGAAGGATATTCCTGAGTATGGTTGAGGAAAGCGGGTCTCTCTCTCTCGAGAGAGAGAGACTGGCTCCAATTTGTAATGGATGATAAAGGTATTAGGATTTGACCAAATTCTTGTCCCATAACCAGACTTCATGCATACTTTAGAATGGAATATAGTGGAAGTGGTCATAGGTGTAGTTGAAAGAGTCTGTATTGTTTGTTAGGGGGAAATTCAATTTAGTGGAGACAAAATATAATCTGTCAACTGCACGGTTATAGTTATGTTTGTGACCAATCTGCCCATTCTGTGATGTGTCAAGGAAGCCAAGAATTGATCTGTCTTCCCAAGTTGTTATTTCTGTGCAGGTAGAAACGCCATTATCTATAAACATCTAGAATGCGCAGCATTTACTCTCCTTTATTTGGAAATTCTGGAAAAAAATAATGGCAGGTTAATTTGGTTGATTAATGCTGGATTCTGACACTGCCCGCAGTAGGGAGGAAGCATCAGTATGTGACGTGTCCCTATCTATGTGGAAAAACAAAAGGGGACTTAGAATTTAATGCTTGAAGTTCTGACATTATCCAATGAAAGCAAATGCAACTACAAGGATAGGGCTCCAGGTAAAGAATTTTAGATTACATTTGGCTATATTTTGAAAAGAAGACTGTCAAAGTTCGCTGTACCAACTATATATCCCATGGTGGTAAGGGATCTTTGTAAGGAGGTCTAAGGAGAAGAAAACCAATAAAAAACATTTTGCGAAGTTGAGGAAGCCAGAGAAGAATTCTGAAAATCTACATATAAATTCAAGAAAGGATGCGAGTAGAAGTTAGACATTTGATAAACTAGCAACCTCTTAAAATAAACTGGCTAGAAATTCAAGGACAGAATGCATCAGAGATGTGAAAGGTTCAACCTGATACTGCTCTACTCAAAGAAAAAAACTTCTCCATAAATTTCTGTACAGATTCTTCATATACAGTTGTTACGGGAAGGTAACATAATGGAATGGGCAGGCAAAAAAGAAAGCATAGGTTGCCTAGCAATCAATATAATGAAGAAAACCACACAGTCAGTTTTAGGCTAGAGATGTGCGGTTGAATCAGGCCTGACAGGTGAGACAGAAATTCTGTAGACTGATCTAAAATCAAAAGCAAGTACAGAAAAAAAAAAAAAGAGGTCAAAGGAAGGGGAACCATATTAGTCGAGGTCAGTAAGATACAATGAGGATGGATTTTTCTTCAACATGGCTGCTTTCTGAAGTAATCTTTATTAAGATGCATTGTAAGTGCCTATCATGTTTTATATTCTTCCACCTTGTTTCTGTTGTACACGTTTGCATAAACGCTTTCTTCCATTTAAATATGCAATTTAATTTGCCTCATGTCTGTACTCTTGGGCAAAGAATTGTCTTTTTAAGTGAAATGAATGAATAAATAAATAAACAAATAAACAATGTCTGTCATGTTGTTGCTGAGAGACAACCTATGAGGAAGTAAGATGGACTTGCTCAGACTGACAACTATCACACTGAACTTCCTCGGAAAATGGGCTACAATTACAATGTGGTTGGAAGAAAATCTCCCATTTCCAAACCTTTAGTATATGTAAGTTGCCCTCCTTGGGGGACCAAATGTTGTGGACTGCACTTCGCAAGAAGTGTCCACTCCATCCAATCTGAGAAGCATCCATGGTCACTGTGGCCTTGGGTGCAGAAAGAAGAAATGATGGGAAGAGAAAACTGGAAGAAAAGGAACTAATCACCACAGGAGCTGAACCTGTCAGATGAAAGTAGGATTTGGGATTTGAAGGAAGTTCTAAAGGTTTTTGCACCCCAAGAGTTTGGATGAGAAATCTTTCATATTCTGTGGAATAAAACTGGCCTGTCAAATGCGAAGGCTTAGGATCCAATGAAGAATTAATAGCAAAGCTATCAGATCCAAGGAGGACTTGGGGCCCAAAGAAGCACTAGGCCTTTGGATTTGAAGACTATTTAGCTTTTCTCTGGAGTTAAAATTAGTCTGTCAGAGCTGAAAGCTTAGGGTGCGAAGGAGGTTCTCAAAGGCTTTGGATCAGAAGATCTAGTTATGAAATCTTTCAAATTCTTTGGATCAGAAGATCTTGGATATGAAATCTTTCGAATTCTCTGGAATAAGACTTGTGTCTGTTGTATCCAAGGCTTCGGTTCCAATGTAGAAATATCAACCAAAACTTGTTGGATCCAAGGAGAAATTAGGATTCAAAGAGGACCCCAGGGTTTTAGATAAAAAAAAAAATACTTCCTAGATCTGATGTTGTCCCTTTCATTCTTCCTCAATGATGGGTTACGAATCCGATCCTTGGATCTGACTTGGCCGTATTTTCCAGATTCTGAATCCTAGTCTCGAGCTCATCCCTCTTCCCATAATGCATCACCCTCTCTCTAACTCCCCAAATCTTGTTTGCTGCCATCCTGGTCAGATGTGGGAATCTGGGTATCGAGCTGTAGGAAGTTTATTTTTAAATTTTAGTCTAAATTTGTCAATTTTCTTTGGTCTGTTATTTCCTGGTGCTTCTTTCCTCCCACAGTGGCCGTTTATGGCTGGAAATACTTTTGTCCATTCTGGTCTTCTCATGTGCTGTATCTCCTGCGGTTAACCTCTTGCAGTTCTTCCTGCTGGGTGTTATGTCTCAGTTCTACAGTTTCCACAGGGTAGACGGATATTTGTTTTACATGGCTTTACATGTAGTCACAGTGGCTGATCTCCCCTTTCTCCATGTACTTTGTTTTTGTCTCCAAGTCTTTTCCTTAAAAGGCCCATGCTGGGCTGGCCTGTTGCCTATTGGCTTGAGATTTGGAAGGTTCTTCCTACCAGACTTGCCTTAAACTGTCTAGTTCCGCTGTATGTATCTGACTTGTGTTTTTTAGTCTGTTCCTCATGAGTCTTATGTTTTTTTTTTTTTTTTTATGGCGTTGGTGTGGACTGAACTCACTAAATAATGTCAAGCCTTTGACATCTATTACTATACAGATTAACTTTTGGTTTGCGGCTGATCCATTGAGGGAGGTATGTTTCATGGCTGTTAAAAACAAGGTCTGGAGACCTGTGTATTGCTTACATGTGGGATACTGACTTTAATAACAACTTACATGACTCCTCTAGGTCAGGACAGGCTTTAAGGTTTTTTTTTTTTTTTTTTTCAAACCTCATGCTTTTCAGTCTGCTGATACATCCACTGGAAGTGGGACTGCATCAATGTGTAAGAGTGGGGTGTGAGCCAGCACCAGAGAACTGTGTGTTTCTGCAAAGCAGGGAGTTTATAGATTGTAAGAGTAGTGAACAGGGCTACCATACGGTTGGCCTCTTTGCCTCGCAGATACAGGAAGCACTTTCAGACATGTCGTAGACTACTAGCAGCTTGTGTGGTCCTTGTTGTTTGAATGTGTTTCACTAGACCAGGATGGAGGTTGGTTCTGTTAATATTGCTAAGTCCTCAACTAGCCCAGAGAACTAAAGAGCCGAGTTGTTGGTGAGGTGCTTCATCTATCAAGATAAGTCCTTCAGGTTTGTACTATTTTATGGCTCTTTGTTGGTTTCTTTGGGGCTCACCCCCTCATTCCAGAAGAAACATATAGTGTAACTGATAACAGGATCTCAGACCCAATCCTCTGTTCTGATGTTCCTATAGCTCTAGGAGGTTGAGATGTATGGTTAACTTGGAGCGCTGGAGAGCGAAATCTTTGTTTGCTGGACTGTATCGTCAGCTGGAGGTGCAGGTTTTTGGTGCTTTGGCTTCTGCATCTGGGAACCCTTTGTTTTTATCAGTTCCCTTTGGAGCTCAATCCCCCACTAAGAAAGTAACCTTCTACCAGTTTTAAACAGGATTTTGGATCCTTCCCACCTGTTCCTCAGATGCTAAATCTGGGATTCGATGGATGCCTAGTGTCCATGAAGGGCTGGGCGATTCCCAGATTCAGCTCTTCTGAATCTTCTGCAAAAGTATGGTTTTGTTTTCAGATCTGAGGCACTCCTCTGAACCAAGGTTCTCATTGTCTGTTGCATTCTGCAGCCAGGTTTCTCAACTCCTCATGGACTTTGCAGAGTATCTTGAGTTTGCCTCATATTTTTGGAACTACTATTTGTTAAACTGTGGATGCTCAGCTTTGTAAGAGGTAAGAGCAAATTTTTTAATACTGGTCCCCGATTTTGGTCCATAGTCCTCTTCCGATCCTTTTGAACCTCTTCTTCGGATCCTAAGACTGGGATCCAAGGGAAGCCAGATACACAGAGAGAGCCATGTTCCCTTTGTCTCGAATCTGGCCCCCTTGAAACTGAAGCTCCCGGACCTGTGTGGTTTGTCCATCAGATCCGATGGCTTGAAAAACTTTTTTCCCAGCTTAATTCACTGTTAATCAGATCCAGGGTGCCTGGATCCAACCTACTGCAGTTAAACTGTAAGTCTAACATGCTAAAGAAAAGAAAAGGAAGGGGGGCACTTCTGTCCCTGCCTTTAGCATTTGAATCAGATCCCTTGAGTGGATCATACATCCATGGTTGGTTTCCCCGGGACAGCTGGGCTGTCCCCGAATCCAGCGTTTTTGGATCCAGAGCTATAGAGCAGTTACGCGTTTCTTTGGATCTGAAATCCACCCCCGAACCCGACTGTGTCACTATGTTGTTGATATCAATTACCGCTTGGAGGTATTTTTGGGTATGTATCCTGTCTTCCTGGCCAGTGCTCCTCCATGGCTGCATGATAAATGTAAGATCCATGCAGACAATTGTTCTATCCCCAAAATTAAAGTAATACAGTACCAGGCTACAATACATCCTTTGGGCTTTTCCTCTATCCTCTTTCTCACTTGACAGTCTCCCTCAGGAACCGAGGCTGTGTGTTGGCTTATCACAGTCGGACCCACGTAGACTTTTCGCCTATACCTCACTCTGGTGACTCTGTGGATATGCCCACTGGATATGCCCACTGAATCTGTTTGTCTGTTTTAGGATGTGGGCATTCCTAGGACACTAGGTGTCGGAGCTTGAACCCCAGAGGCAGAGGTGCTCCACAGAAGCAGGACTTTGGAGAACTTCTCTTCCAGACCTTATCAGTGCTCCTGAAGTACTGTTTGTCTGCCTTCTATGGAGGCAATCAGGGATTTTTTTTTCTTTAAACATCTTTATTAAATTATCACATATGACAAAGGCAATCTTACATTTATATAAATGAAAAACAAACAAAATGACACCACTTTATTAGCAAACATTATACATCACAGACATGACTGAAACAACTGTAGCTGCAAACATTATACTTCACTTATAATCTATCCAGTCATTGCCAGTTAAGCATTATATGGCTCATTCAAATCCTGCCTCTTAAACCTCGTTCCTTCTCTGCATATATTGTTCCCACAATTCCCATTTTCTCCTAAGTAGTTTGCTCCTTCCATTCTTTAAAGATCCCAATTCCAGCTGTGTTATCTATGTTACTATATTTACTACTTCTAGTAAAGTTAGAATAGGCTTTCATTTCCATTTTCTAGTAAGTGCTTTTTTTTGGCAGACACCATAATTAGACTTAGCAAGGCTTTACTATGTCTAGGAAATTCCGATTCTGTATCATAACTCAAAAAAATCATCTCCGCAGTCAATCAAATCCTCTCACCCAGTATAACAGACAGAGTGGTCTGTAGGGAATCCCTAAAGTCTGCCAAACTCATTACACTCCCAAAAAATATGTTCCCAGCCACCTCCTTCATGCCAATCACTTCTCCAACATTTGCTACTCACCTAAGAAAAAAAATGCTTTGGAGTCTACGTGGGGTACAAAAATAGCTATGTAAACACTTCCAGATGAAGATCCTAAATCTTCTAGACTTTGTTGCATATTTGGGAGATTTACATATATCCCCCAATTGTCTCTTTGTGAATTGCTTATTCAATCTCTCTTCCCAATCCTTTCTATGCTCCTCTGATTGATTCTTATAATTATCATGCAATATTTTATATACTTTACTAATTATTCCTTTTTTAACTGCAGCTTCTGTTTGAGAATCTACTAAAACAGTGCTGGTCTTTCATTTATGGGCCCCCCTATTTCTTTCTCTTTGCCTACACTCTGATATCAATCTTCGATAGGGAAGTCAATCTCTAACCTGCAGTCCAAGTAAATTATTGGCCTCTTCCCATTCTATTACCTTTCTCTTTCTAGTTATTTGCTCCCAATATCTTGGTTCCTTTGTCAGTTTTCTTCAATAAATTCCAGTCCCCTCTTGCCTATTATCTGTATCCCTAACCACAGTCATCCCTATTGGCAGAATCTCTTTTCTCCATTCTCATGCTAGTTTGGTTCTTAGAATACTCCCTGCTAGTTTATGAATATAATACTCTGTATGATTTTTGTTTTTCTCCTTAAAAGTCTATATCCAAAATCACAATCCTGCCTTATTTCTTGAGCTTCCTCACTGTATCATCATCATTCCTTTCCACTTTGAATTATAGTTTTCTGCTTGTTCTACATATGAGAGCCTTAACTGTGTTTCTCAAATGCCCCCTCAAATTGAGTAATCCTAGTCTGTCTTGTTCTATTGGAAGAATCAGCTTACCCCACTTGACCCTTGCTGTCTTTCTTTCTCAGATAAAGTTCTTTAACTCTTTAATTGCCATCCACAGCTTCTCCTCTGGTTGATAAAGATATGCCCGACCTGTGTATAAGACTAAAGGGACTAAAGACATTTTAATGGCTTGTATCTTACTAGCCATATCCATATAACAAAGCTTCCAGTTTCTCAATTTTTGTATTTTCTATTTAGTCTCTTCCCACACACCCTTAGCTGCCACAACATAGTTATTTCTAATCCATACTCCTAAATGCTTCATTTTATCATGTCCCCATAAATATGGACATTGTTGGACCAATTTGTGTGTGGGTACATAATTTAACTGCTATCGCCTTTGTTTTAGCTTCATTCATTTTGTATCCCAAGAAGATCTGAAACTGCCTTAAAATGTTCCACAACACTGTAATGACCCTTTGTGGTTTGTCCTGTATAAAATATCTGCAAATAGAGCCAGTTTTTCCGGACTACCATACCAATTAAATCCTTGAATTTCTGAGTCCCTTATTTTCTTTGCCAATGGTTCTAAATATAATGCAAGCAACAAATGGGAAAGCAGACAACCCTGCCTGGTGCCTCTACTCAAGCAGAAGTTATTAGAGAGGACCCCACCCACTTTAATTTTCACCTCCGATCCCTCATATGTACTCCTAATCAACCTTATAATTGTATCAGGGGAAAGCAAGTGCTTCCACTGCCCTGCTCATGAAGTCTCATTCTACTCCGTCAGATGCTTTCTCTGCATTGTGACCCGCCAATAAAAGTGGTATTTTCTTAAATTCTGCTTCCGTCTGGATCATCAGTGTTCTGTTAATATTGTCAAATGTTTGCCTCCCCTAACAGGGATCAAGGGATTTTTTTTTTGACGGTGCCTGGACCAGATAAGCTACAGTGCTCGAGGGCCAAGCATAATACCCACAGGTTATTAATTTTTTCCCTGCTTCACTTTTTGGATCTGAACAATCAGTATGTAGAGAAGTCAAAGTTCTGGATGGTCAAGGTTCAGTATATCCTGCTGCTTCTGCACAAGAATGATTGCAGGCACTCTTCACAATTTTGGGATGTACTATTACATCAAAATAAGCAGGTGCTCCAGAGGACATCTGCACTTTCGGCTGGAAGCCAGTCACTACCGATTCAGAGCTCTGCCTTTCAGACTCATTACAGCCCATAGATCGTTTTTCCAGCTGCATGGCAGTAGTTGCGGCTCACCTGAGACTCAAAGGTTTCAGGTGTTTCAACATCTGAATGACTGTTCCCTTACTGCCCCAACCAGGTATCAATTACAACCAGGGATCACCTGTTAAATCTCTCCAGATTCCTGGGCATTACTAAAATTCTGGTAAAATCAATCTATCACCTGTACGGAATTTGGAATTCATCGGCTCTCTTCAAATACCACAAACCTGATAGCATCTTTGCATCTTCGAAGCATCACATCATTAAGAGATCAAGTGTGAGACTTGCTGTCACTTCCTCCCCCTCCAACAAGGTCGATCTTACAAGCTCACTGTTCTTCAGCATCTGCCACAATTCTAGTCCCTCTTGCAATATTTTTCATCCCAAATCCTCCAATGGACCTTGGCTGTTCAACGGCTTATCTCCTGCCGGCATCTTTCTGTTTCTATAAGCCAACTGGCAAGCATTATCTTTGCTGAAAGGTCCAGTCAGACATGTTCCTAGGCAGGCTGTTACCCCCCCCCCCCCCAATAGCTACAGTTTCCTGGACACTGCACAACTGGAGTGGCACTGTGGGGGAGGGGCATTTCAAGGAAGGATGGTCCAATGCATGGGGTCTTCCCTGGAGACCTGGTTGTGTTGCAATGTTCTAGAGACAAGATCTTCCTACTCACATTTCAAGCCCTTTCAGGATATTCTCCCTCAGGGAACTATCGCAATATGCAACAAAAAACTTGTCAGTAGTTGGGGATACCAACAAACAAGGAGGAATCCATTCTCACCTCTTGTGCACATAAGACGTGAGGACTTAGACATGGGTGATACCTTTAGACCGCTTCTAACTGCTTCACATATACCAAGAAAAGCCAACTCTCAGGTAGTCAGAGTCAGTTTGCCCAATCTGATTCCTCATAAGTGTCCCTTAATTTCCGGAAGTATATACACAAAACAAACAAAGGAACAAATCACGCTACCAAAAGCTTCACTTCCAACAGGGTGATTATGAGGTGATAATGTAGAACACAGAATATTTGTTGAAGATGTTCTGTGTAGTTTGAATTTCCTTCCCACTTTAGTGATCACTTATCTGATTTTCAGATGTTGGGGCCAACCTCGTTATGACCTTTCTGCTTCCCCCAATTCAACAAATGCAGCAGATATTTTGTTCTAATCACCCTTTGGGGGAATCCCCGGGGGTTGCTCTATTTCACGGTTAACCCTCCAGCCTCCTGTATGCTTATCCGCATTTATACTGAAAGCCAGATTGTTGAAGAGTGCTGCTATTCTCAATGCCCTTGTTGGCCTCATCAGGTGTGCTTCCACCGTCTTTGATCTCATCTGAAATCTCCCCCTTGGATTCTGGAACCCATTAGGAATCTCTTACCTTACTTTCTAAACTCCAGCATCTCTATCTCCATGTCACCAAACCGGCTACATGATTTTCTCTACCCTTCTGTCCACTCTCCTTAAAGATGGGACAAGAGTTTTCTATGATAAAATTTCAATTTGACACTATAACCAATTAACATACTGGGAGAGACACCCTTCCCTGTCAGCTTCTAGGTTATGCAATGCTTTATGAAAGAAATATTTTTGTTTAGGCCTCCAGTATAAGATCTCTCTCCACCTTAACATCCTACAGCTATTCTTCGGGGTTTTCTCAGGAACCACTGGAACTGGTATCAGCTGTGATATGAAAGTACCTTCCTGGAAAACAATCCGTCTTTTTTCAATGGTATTGTGATGGTCCAGTCCTGCTTATGCTTACCCATGGAGGAGCTGTGAACCAGGGAATGATCTTGAATTAAAATTCTTTTACAGAAAACATGGATTCAGGCCTGGTAAACCAAGATGACCCTCATTATTTCTTTAAACTTCGGGTGTTCCTCTGGAACAATCTTTCCTATGCTCAAAACGGCCAGATTATTGACAAATATCATTCTTTAGACCTCTAACCGTAACTTACTGATTTCCATATGTTTTGAAATTGCAATATCATACTAGAACTCTTTCTATCAAATCTATGATCACTCGATCAGTTTCTGTTAATACAATCGGTTCTAAGGTCACTTGCTTCAAGTTTTCATAACTTTGACGCATTACAGTTGGGCAATGTCTCCAGAACAGACCCTTCCTTGGTTCAACAGTGCTCCTGCATCCCTTTTTCTCTGAATATATGGCTTCCTCCTTTACCCTTCTTGCAGATTTTCTTTTGAGGGTATCTCTACTAAAGTAATTTGCCTTATAATTCAGTCCCTTGCAATGCTATGCAAACTGAGCACTGTCTCCACAAGCAGACTTTCTTGTTTGACAGTGCTCTGGCATATCCTTCTCTGAGGGCCACCCTAAAATTATGTAGCTGGGGACTCTAACCCATCAGTGAAAAGAATGAAAGGGACATCATCAGATTTAGGAGTTATGTACCTATCATAACTTGGTATCTATGTTGTCCACTTACATTCTTCCTTACCTTCCTCCCAGCAATCCCCTGGCCTTGTATAGAGGATTTAGGGAACTCTTTTTTTTGTTTTAGTTCCAGGTTTGAGTTTTAATTCCTTCTGTCCTGTCTTTATAAATCACCAGACATAGGCAACAAACTCCATCTGAGGAGTTAGAGAGGGTGATGCATTATGGGAAGAGGGAGGAGCACAAGACTAGGCTCCAGAGTCTGGAAGATACAGCCAATGCAGATCCGAGGATCAGATCCGTAGTTCATTGATGAGGAAGAATGAAAGTGGATAACACAGATACCAAATTATGGTAAGTACATAACTCCTAACTTCTCTGAAGTCCAACTTCTGTCTGTCAAATCTGAAAGCTTAGGATCTGAAAGAGGTTGAAAATGCTTTGGATCCAGAGAGCTTGGATCCAAAATCATTCCATGTCTCTGTAATAAGACTTATGTCTGATGGATCCTAAGGCTTAGGATCTAATGCAGAAGTAACAGCAGACTTGTTGGATATGAGGAGAAAGGAAAGTTGTATAAAATCTTACCATAACCATAGATTCCCTTCTCTTCCATGTTGCAGTATTTACTAGTGGGTTTACCCTTCTTCCCATCAGCTTGTCCGACCAGGTTTCCAAAGCTTTTCCAGTCTCTGATGGTGCATTGGACGTCTGATGTGTTGGCTGGTACGTGGGCCATGAAAGTGACATTTGCACGCACCAGTCCTCAGAACCAAGAAGCCCCAGATGGAGCCAGCCCTGTTGGCATAGCCTGTATAGGAGCGGAGGAGAACAGGTGCAAGAAGAACAGGGGGATGGAGGGAGGGAAGGAATACTGCAACACAGAAGAGAAGGACATCTATGGTTATGGTAAGATTTTACTCAACTTTCCTATGTCCTTCTATTCCAATGTTGCAGTATTCACTAGTGGGTGAGTACAAAAGCTCACTGCTGGCTGGGCAGTGGTCTGGATGAGGATTCCAGGAACCCATGCAGGATAGCCCTGGAAAATACTGCTCTGTTCCTGGAGATGTGGACTAGCTTGTAGTGTCTGGTGAAGGTGCGCATAGAGGACCAGGTAGCAGCTTCCAGAATGGAGTTAATATTTAGACCTTTAAAGAAGGCTCCAGAGGAAGCCATGGCCCTTGTGGAATGGGCTCTGATGTTGCCCGTTAGTGTCTTTCCATGGTGTGAGTAACAAAAAGAGATGGCCCTAGCAATCCAAGAAGAAATGGTTTGTTTTCCCACAGCTTTTCCCAGAGCCCTGGGGTGGAAGAAAACAAACAGCTGGTCTGATTTGCATATAGGCTTGGTGTTATGTAAGTAGAAATGAAGTTGCCTGTGTACATCCAAGGAGTAAAGGACTCTCTCAGTCTCCTTGAGGATTTGGAAAAAGGTGGGCAGGTGAATAACCTGATTTTAAGAGAGGTTGTTAACCACCTTGAGGGTGAAGGAAGGATTAATCCTGAGGGTGACCCTGTCCATATGGAAAACTAGGAAGAGTGGAGTAGCCACGAGGGCTTGGAGCTCTGAGACCCCCCTGGTTGATGTCAAAGCTACTAGCAGTACAGTTTTCCAAGTGCAAAATTTCAAGTCAGCCTTGCCATTTGGTTCAAAGGGTGGCAGAGTGAGTTTTTCCAGCACATAGTTAAGATCCCAGGGAGGAATCGTCATTTTTCTAGAGGGCCTTAAGTGTAAAACAGCTTGGCTGGAAGTCTGGAAGCTAGTGGAGGCTCCATAGGCAGGCAGAAATGACAGACAGGTGTGCTTTTAAGGAGTAAGACAAGCCTGTCTTTAGCAGTTCACAAAGGTATGACAGAATTAGAGGTAGGTAGCTGTCCAGCGGCTCTATCTGTCTTTTCTAACACCAGACAGAAAACCTTCTCCATTTAGAGAGAAGATTTACTTGTGCTTGGTTTCCTGGCCTCCTGCAGGACTGAGAGCATGTCTTCACTGTACAGGTGTCTGAAGGTAATCAGAATCCTATCAGCCACAGGAAGAGGTGAAGCGATCTCCACTGTGGGTGAATCTGTGTCCCCTGGTGCTGTGTGAGTAGATCCACTGGGGGGGGGGTAACTTGTGGTGATTGCCCTTAGACAGATGAAGTAGTAGGGGGAACCAGTGCTGCCTTGGCCAAAAGGGGGTCAACCAACAAGATTTTTGGTGAGTCCTGCTGAATTTTCAGTAGGACACTCTGGATCAGAGAGAAGTGGGGGAAGGCGTACAGGAATCTCCTCTTCCAAGACATTTAGAAGGCATCTGTTTGCAGAGCCTTCGGGTCGTGAGTTCTGGAGCAATAGCTCTGGAGTTGCCTGTTTGTGGAGGAGGCAAACAGGTTTACCTGTGGAACACCCCACCTGTGGATCAGATCTTTGAATACATCCCTTGACAGCATCCATTCATGACTGTCTGAGGAGGTTTTGTTTAAGCAGTTTGCCTGACAGTTGTGTTGGGACAGGATGTAGGCTGCTTGGAGGGAGATCCCTGAGAGACAGCCAGATCCCATACCTGTAGGACTAGTCTTCAGAGGAGGTAGACTTCGTCCCTCCTTGCTTGTTCAGGTACCACATCACTGTGGTGTTATCTGTGACTATCTTCAGAGTGTCCTGTCTGAGGAAAGGTTGAAATGTCTGCAGGGCAAGAAGTATGGCCGACATTTCTTTGATGTTGATGTGGCATTGTTTGTGTCTGTCTGTCCACAAACCTTGCACTGTTCTTGTGTCCTAAGTTGCCCCCCCAGCCCAGATCTGACGTGTCTGTGTGCATGATCTGAGAAGGGGAGGGTAATTGTAGGGGAAGGCCTGGGTTTTGGGCAACCTGGGTCAGCCACCATTGCAGCTCTTGGTAGAGGCAGGGTAGGAGTGGGATCCTGAACTCTAGGCGGTGTGAGTGCTGGATCCAAATTGAGCGAAGATATCATTGCAGTTTCCTCATGTGTAACCTTGCCAGTGATATCATGGGAATAGTGGCTAACCATGTGGCCAAGAAGTCTGAGGAATTCCAACTCAGAGCGGGTGAGAGGGGGGCAGATTGAAGGTGTTGGGTCAGGGAAAGCACTTTTTCCTGAGGTAGGAAGGCCATCCCTGAGGTCTGTTCTGATTCTGCATCCTAGGAAGACAATGTCTTGTGTAGGATTTAGTTTGGATTTGGGGAAGTTTATGAGAAACTCTACAGACTGCAGGAGGAGCAGGAGGTCCTTTGTGTGGGCAAGGAGGGTTTGCCTGTCTACTGCTTGAATGAGCAGATCATCTAGGTATGGGAAAATTTGCATACCCCTTACAGGCAGTAAGCAATGACTGGAGCTAGGCATTTTGTAAACATCCTTGGTGCAATGGAAAGTCCAAAGGGCAATTCACAGAACTGAAAATGAGAGGAGCCTGCTATGAATCTGAGGAATTTTCTGGAGGAGGGTTTTATGGGAATATGAAGGTAGGCCTCTTTGATGTCCAGTGTCACCATCAAGGCCTGGGGAAGGATGAGGGGAAAGAGAATGGGTAGCATTATCATCCTGAAGGAGGGGACCTTCAGGAATGGGATGAGATGAGAAAGGTTTAAGATTGATCTCCATGGTCCTTCCTTCCTGGGCACCAGAAAAAATCTGGAGTGGAAGCCTTTCCCTCAAGCAGGAGATGGGGGGCAGTTCTATGGTGCCTTGGAGCAACAGTTTATTTAGGATCTCGGGAAGGAGGGACCACTGAGAAGGGGGGCAGTAGAGGTACAGGAAGTCTTGGAGGAGGAGACATCCAAGACATGAAGTAATCCTCCTTTAGGACAGGCAGAACCCATTTGTCGGATACCACTAGGGCCCAAGCAGGAAAGCAGTGAGAGAGATGGGAGGAGAGAGATATAGTGGCAGGAGGGGGGAGAAAAGGAGCCGGGCAGTCAGATACTGCCTGCCCGTTCTGGAAAGGGGGGGGTCTCTGGGCAGTGGCCTGAGGAGTCATAGGCTGAGTAGCCTGTCTCCAGTGGGGTCTTCTAGAACTGGAGGGGACAGCCTGGAAGACTTCCTTATAAACTGGGTCTTGGCCAGATAGTTCCTCTGGAATTTTGGGATTGGAGAGACCAGGAGATGCTTTAGATCCTGGAGCTCTTTCCCTTTTTGCTGAAGTGACTTAGAGAGATCAGCTACCTTGGAGCCAAAAAGGGCAGTGTGATCCAAAGGAGCAGCCAATAGTTTGGCCTTAAAGTCATCCGGTAGGGGCTGTAGATGCAGCCAGGAGCATCTCCTCAATACAGAGGCAGATGCAGCTGACCTGGCAGATGCCTCCACTGCATCATATGCACACCTTAGAGAATGTCTATTGACCTGGGAGATGAGCCCAAGCATGGAAGACAGGGATGCCTTTGCAGAGCAGCCAGGGATCTCACTGTGTTCCTTAGCAGTTTTATCCAGTAAGGCCAAGGAGTGCTGGCCATGTGTGACTGGTAATTTGTAGCTCTAAAGGCTAAGGTAGCAGAAGTGTTTATCTTCTTCCCCCACCTCTCCATGGCCTTGCTGTCTTTATATGCAGGCAGGACAGTAGTAGTAGGGAGAAGTTTGGTGTCCCTATCAGTAGCAATAGAAATAGTTGCTGGGTCAGCTAGTGGGCATTTGAAAAGGAACCTTTCTGCATCAGGTACCCTATACAACTGGTCTGCTCTTCTAGGGGCAGGTGGCTGGGAATCTGGGCTCATGCATGCTGCTGCAAAAGCATCCAGGAAGGCAGGCTGGATAGGAGTAATAGGGGCTGGGTTAGGAGATTCCATCTGGATAAGGTCATAGAATCTTTTTTGAGCCTCAGACATGTCTGAGCAATCCCATTTAAAATGTTCCCTCATAAGATTGACTGTGTCCCTGAACGAAAAGTCTTCCACAGGACAGTCAGGTTCAGCAGAGGCTTCTTCTGGGGATCCATACCCCAAAGGGGGAGAAATTTGTGAAGAGTAGGACAAGAAGTCCTCTGAGGAGTCAGACATTTCCTCTTCCGAAGGCTGGGTAGGAGCTGTCTCAGGCTGAATAGGCCTGGGACTAAGAAGAGGTGGAGAAACATGAGGGAAGACTGCCGTGGGCCTAATGGCCAGGAAGACATTGTAAAGGCTGAAGGCCTGCCAGTCTGGCAAGGCCTCTGGGGATGAAGTGGTATGTCTCGTCTTCTGTTTTTTTCTTTGTAGGCTTAAATGGCGTCTGGCTGGCTGTCAGCCTTGAAGTTCATAGGTTAGTGCTAGGCTATCGGCCCTAGGGACTATAGAAGCCTAGCCATAACAATTCCCTGGCTATTTCTTCCCACACTATTTACTTCCCTGAACCCCTATCTAGCAGGGCGACTGCCATGATCCCTGGGGTGAATTTCCTTTCCCCCATCCAATCGTCAAGGTTCCTTTTGAAGAGGGCCAAAGAGGCATTCTGCTTGACATGTATGGGCAGCCTATTCGAGATGACAAGGTTTAGATCACTGGAGCATGTGGCTCTGAGGGATTGGAATTTCTTTAAGTGTAGCACATCCAACAGCTCTGGGTTTGACATGGCCTTGTACGTTAAGCAGAGATCGCCTCTGAGTAGATGATATGCGACAGAGTATAGCTGGAGTTTTTTAAGGTGGTCAGCGTAGGGCATCTGCTTTAGGCCTGTAATTCTTTTAGTGAGGTATTTCCGCGGCTTTTCCAGTTGTTGCAGATGTCTTGAGAGGTACATACCAAATGGGGCTTTGTATTCTATAATGGGTCTAATGAGGGATGAGTACAGTGGGACAATTACCTTTTTACTGGATGAAAAGCCCTTAGTGATGAGGTGTGCCACATAGAAGGATTTCCTGACTATTGTGGTGTGGTTATCGAAGGTGAGACCACTGTCCACCTGTGTCCCCAAGTCTCTTATCACACATTCGGTGTTTAGTGTACTGCCACCTATGTGATAATTCATGGGTACATGTTTTTTCCCAAAGCGGATAACTATACATTTCTTGGCATTGAGCTTGAGCCCATGGCTCTGGCACCAAGCATCTGTTTCTGTAAGGCCCTTCTGTAGAGTATCCACATCATTTGGGGATTCAGTAATGGCTCCCAGTTTGCAGTCATCTGCAAACTTTGTTAGCCAGAGTCCCTTAGGGTTGTCCTGTACTTCAGAGAAGTAGATGCCAAACAAGAGCGGTCCCAGGACTGAACCCTAAGGTACTCCACTTGTCTGGAGCTGGACTTAGAGTTGGCTACTTTTACAGTGTGGGTTCTGTCAGTAAGCTAGTTAGTAACCCATTGAGTGACGCAGGGATTAATGCCCAGCTTAGTAAGTCTACCTATGATTCCAGAGTGATGGATGGTGTCAAAGGCCTTGGCGAGGTCCAGATAGGCTGTGTGGACTGCCTTACCCTCGTCCACGGCTCTGGAGACTGATTCGAAGAAGTCAATCAGGGTCAGGAGAAAAGATCAGCCCTTCTCGAACCAAAACTGGGTGGAGTCCAGTGTTTTAAGGTTGCCAATGTCTTTGTTTATATGTTCCATGATAATACGTTCCATGGCCTTGCAGATCAGGCTCATCAGACTGATGGGGCGGTAGTTCCTGGGAATCCAAGGTGGATCCCTCCCTTGTGGAGTGGGATAACCGTAGCTGTGCGCCACTCAGTGGGCATGAAGTCTGAGGTAAGGCTATGATTAAACATGACACTTAGGTGAGGTGCCAGTTCATTTTGTAGTTCATGTAATACACAGCCCAGGATGCCATCTGGTCCCATGGATGCTGTATTCTTAGCTTTGGAGAGTGCCGTTTTTTTTTTACCTGTGTGGCCATTACCGGAATTTGGCAATCTTCCAGTAATGAGATGGGCCATTTAGGGGGTGAAGTTGGCACTGAATTGGTCTGCCAGGATACTGGCAATATCCTTGGGATCAGTATACTTAATGCCATTCTGTTGTAGCTCAGAGCAGATCTGAGCATTGCCATTTAGATTCTTGACATAGTTACAGAATGCCTTGTGGTTGGTCTTTGGAATCTTTGGCAATTTTATTTTCATAACTAGCTTTGGAGGATTTTATGAGGGATCTCAGCTTCTTACTGAGGCTGGTAAGGGAGTTTTTTTTGCATCCTGGGATTTTCCTCTTTTCTGCAAGTTTCTTCCTTTTGTTGTAAAGATTGTTTATGTAAGGGGACCACCAGATTAGCTTCCTTTTTTTGGAGGAGAGCATCTTGATTCTATTTGGGATGGCACGATTCATGCATGAGTGGATGTGCTCATACAGTGCCTTAGTGTAGGATTCAGCAGTCGAACTTTCAGTTCCCGTCTGCATGGGTGTCATGAAGTTTGTCACTTCTGACTTGTGTAGCATGAAGTTAGCTTTGGAGAAGTTTTTTTATGGGGGTTTCCTTACTGGGGGGGGGGGGGGGGGTGTGGATGTTAAGGGTGATTAGCTTATGGTCAGACCTGACCAACGAGGGGGTGACCATAGGTGTTGAGCATCGATTTCCCATGTTGGTAATGATCAGGTCTAGGATATTAGAGCCCCTGGTGGGACTATGGGTTAGTTGAGCCAGGGCACTGGAATTTATGAATTCCAAGAACCGTTGGGCAAAGGTGTTGGTACACGAGTAGTTTTCCCAGTTAATGGCAGGGTAGTTGAAATCACCCAGTATTAGGGTGTTTGGTTGTATCTTAATATTTTCCAGTATGTTTAGAAAGGTGCAGTGAGTCATAGAAGGAGGGGCTTAGGCATGCTCTGAAGCGTCCATCCCAGAAACTGGTTCCCCCCTGGCATCTGAATCAGGCGCCGGGATATCCTCCTTGGATGTGTCTGCTCTGGATTGTGCAGTCTCCTGACAGGTACCCGCTTTATCTGCAGTGGTGGATAACGGTTCCTCGGCCAAGCTAATGGTGGCTACAGGCTGAAAATTGGCAGAGGAAGTAGACGGACGCGCAGGCTTGGCCCTCTTCCTAGGTGGTTCGGATGGGGCGATAGAAGCGGCTTCCATTCCGAGAGTGATCTGTCTAAGGCGCTGATTTTCAAGGTATAAGTCAAGGGCCTGAACTTGGCAATGAACAGCCTTAGGGACGAGCGACTTACAAATGGCACCATTTTTATAATTGTGATCCCTACTCAAACAAAAGAGACACTGGTCATGGGTGTCTGTGGGGAATCTGGTGCCCACAGTTGCACTTGCTCTTACCAGACATTAACAGACTATAGTAAATACAAAAGGACTGAAAAAAATCCCCAACGGGGTACTTATCTTAATGCAAAACTGATCCGACGTCCGTGAGTAGCAGGAACACCTGGCGTACGGCTTGGCGGCTGAAAGGTTTTGAGGACTGGTGTGTACAGACATCACTTTTATGGTCCACATACCAGCCAACATTGTCAGATGTCTGACACACCATCAGGGACTGGAAACGCTTTGGAAACCTGGCCAGACAAGGTGATGGGAAGAAGGGTATACCACTAGTGAATACTGCAACACTGGAACAGAAGTACATCTTAGGATCCGAAAAGAGCTCTAGGGAACTTTGGATTTGTAATTATTGTCTGAAGATACAAATTATGCCTGTCAGATCTGAAAAAAACTTAGGATTGGATGATAGGAGTTGAACCTGTTGGATCGGAGGAGGATTTAAGATCCAGAGGAGATCTTAGAGATGTTGGATCCAAGGTGGTTGGAACCAAACTCTTTAAGACTCCCTCTCTTTTTTTTTTTTTTTTAAGGTGGTTTATAACGAAGATGAAGCCAAAGAATTTGAACACCTGGACCTTTTGAAGGGCCCTTGAATATGAAACTCCAGCAATGTTTTTAGAAAAAGGTAGTTAGCAACAAACCTTTAATATTAATTTCTTCTTTTGTTCAAGTTCTGAAGAAGTGTGTGCTTGGGATCCGATGATGACAGCTTCTGGTGTAGTTTTTGTCCTTTCTTTTCACTTCTGAAAAATCAGGGACTAGAGAAGCTGAGAAACTAGACCTTTTGACAGGTCTTTACATTTTGTAAGGAGGGTGAACGCCAGCAGTGGCTTCAGAAAAAAGATGGCAGTGAAGCCTTTAACATCAGTTTATTCTTTCTTGTCCATAGAAACTTGCAATAAAAATTGCAGTCCTAAACAATATAACCAAGGTTGTAGCAGTGGAATTTAAAGAGCTACAATAAATGTTGCATACAAGAAATATTGCTAGTAATAAAACACTGACACCAAAGTAGAAAAATAAAGCTGAAAAATAAACTGTCACAACAGTGGAGAAAAACGGCTGGTAAAAAAACAAAAAAGCTTTGGGATTTTACTCCATTTCAGATTTTCTGCACTAAGAGTTATAAAACAGTTCAAAAGGTAAAGGGAAGGAGACTTTTCCTAAAAATAAAGGAGAAAAGTTGATAAACTTGACTTTGGATTACAACTCAAGAAACAGTAATTCGTTAGAAAGAAAAAAAGAAGAAATAATTTATCTTTCACAGAAAACTCGAGAGCTGAAGGCAACCACATCTGAACTCTAAAGCGGCAAATGAGATCTGAGGGATGTTAGGAGTGGTGCATTATGGGGAAGGAAGGAGCATGAAAGTTTGTTGGTGGCTGCGAGCTGGAATAATGGCCAAGTCGGATCAGAGTATCAGACCCAAACCCATACGTTGAGGAAGAATGAAAATTGACAACATCGGATCAAATGTTATCTCTAGCTGTACTTTTCAAGAAGGCAGTGGAGACTGATGCTGCTATTAGGAAGCCACCTTTGCAGCCTATTTTTTTTTTCTAAATGTGGCACAAGGTACTACAGTTAAGAGAACTACTCTAAAAGCTTTAACACTTTTGACTGCTCTTTATGTATGTATTTTACGTATTGATTTATTACTCTAGTAATGAGGTTAAAAAATTGCTTTAGATACAACAGTCAATAATGGCCTAAAATCTGAATAGAAAAACAGAAATAAACAATGGTGTTACGTAAAGTGTTTAATTTAGCTATGCCGAGATGGTGCTCGTTACATCTGCTGAACAGACATACACAACTAAGGATCTTTGAGAAAGCTTTAAACTTATCTCATGTAAGGCAATAGTCTGTACAGAAAAGTATCTCACTCTTGCTTTTTATATTAAAGAAAGAAATCAAATGTTGGATAAATGGACTCATTGAGGCTGCTGGTGGATGTACAAAATAATTCAGGTGATAAACAATGAGATCTTGGGAAAAAATTCAGAATTTGTTCTGACACAAAACCCATCATTTACGGAAATGATGCAAGACTCTGGGAAGAGCACTTTGATGTCAGAAATGCATCTCGGTGCTGTGAAAGCAACGGAGCTTCCAGGACAGAATTTGCTGTTCACATGAAAAAGATATTCAAACAGAACTGAGATGTCATTAACCTATTTCATAAAGCTGAGACTTCAAGATATAGCTGGGTCTTTCAATAGTTTATCAAGAAAAACAGCTTTTAAAAGTAACCCAAATGGTTAAGCCATAGAAAAGGTTCAGTTTCATTACCTATGTGAAATTCAAAGGTAGTGAGCAGATGATACCTACTGGTGTTATGTGATGATTTAGCATCAAATATATTTTTGTGAACTCTCAAATCTATGATGGAAGCCAGTATGCTTGAAAGATGAATGCATGAAGTAGGCCCACTAAGAAAATTACATCATTGTGGAAGTTCCAGTGACAGTCTTCAAAAAAAAGTTTTTGGACAGGGAGGGTATTTTAATCATACACATTGACAAGGTAAACTTGGTATAGAGGCTGAGCAAAGCAACATAGCAATGCCATTCGGAAATGTAGTTTCTGATTAGCATCGGTCTTCTCAAGGCAAAATGGAAGGACTGTATGAGCTAGCAAGAGCCATTGCTGCTTCAGCCATAAAATGGCACTCGTTCATGTTGAGATTTCCTGAGTGCATTCAGTATTACAAATTGAGGAAGATAAATAGCAATGCTAAATGAAGATGACTGTGCACAGACCGAGCTACAAGAAAAAGTGAGATAGCTCTGTGCACAGAGCTAACTACAAGAAAATGTGAGATAGTTTTGTGTATTCTAGGGATATAGGAAAGTGCAAAACAGGCCATTCTAAGCAATGAAGGCTCACTTTAGTGTACATCTAATTCCTTCCCCTGGAACAAAGTTTGAAGTCTACTAACATCTGTCATGAACCTCTTGAAATATCGAACCTAAATCTTTATGACTTTTCAACAGAAGTATAAAGAGTGAGTACCACTGTTAATTCAGGGACCACACTGTGGAGAAGCTGCTCACTAGAAAGATTTCCAAGTCTCAGACTTGGGAAGGAACACAGGACTACCCACTACACATGAACGAATGACAGCCAACTGATGCAGGTGATGCTTCCCAAGAAAGACAACTGCTGAAACATAAGAAAATCTCAAGGCCAGTGCTGCAGTAGTGCAAATCCTACTGGTAATAACCGCTGAAGCAACAATTTTGGAAGTAGTCTAAGGCTCACAATGGTCATCTCTTAACAGAAAGCAACGCCAATATGACTGGCTCCAAACCACTACATTTCTCAGTCATGGTACTGTCACCAGGAATGGCAATCTCCTAGATTCCATGACTACAGTGGCAACTCATGACACCACACAGAGAGAGGCAGAAATGTACAAGCAAAGATAAACACTTATTATAATGATGCTGTCTGGGTTCTTTAACAGACTGTAGCCCAATCAGATAAGACACCAAGGACAAGAGTAACACTGGAAGGTAAAGCTTGTATGAAGCTGAGGGAAAAAAAAAAAACCAATACTGCTGGCCGTACACCTGCCATGACTCGGTCACCATAAGGTACTCAGAAGAGGTGGTCTAGTCTTTTCAATTAAATAATAAAAGTGCAAAAGAGTTTATCATATACTCTTGGCAATTGCATTCCAAAATGAAAGGAATTTTCAAAATTAATGCTATTCAACAAAACAGAAAATGGCTTTTAATCTAAAAGGAAATATCCATTATTAAAATACAGGAAAAATAAACTTCAAAGACCCTCTGGAATGAAGTAAAGATCCAAGGAAAGGCGAAACAAACAACCACATTTCAGAAGCAGCAAATTAGGTCAAATTATAATCAATTTAAATGTAAAATTACTTCTCAGCTGAGAAAACAAAACTAAAGAGGTAGAGAATCCAATGTTGGTTAATGCATGTCTTACTTGATGTAATTACTGGATGCACTGTCACCTTTTCTTTTCAGAATAAGATTAGAATTCTTGAACTAGGAATCAAGATATCCAGAAGAAATGAATGGCAAAGACTGAAATTTCCAGCATCAAATACACCAGCAGAAATCTTTCTCTACAGTGAAATTATTCTAGGGCTTATGTCATATTCATACCTTTTAACAGACTGAGGAATCACAACTTCCTTGCATCTATTAAGTTTTGTAGCAAATAAAACTTAAGAGGCAAAGATCATGCTTTTCTCCAAATGTTCCTAATAAATGAATGTATATACATTTCCTGAAATTTAATGTTATACTCTCTTGAAAACCATCTAACATTTTAAAAACGGACAGGAGCTCCAGTCTACTAATTATAAAAGTAATTAACTACATCTGCTACTTATCTAATCTAGTAACTAATACTACAATGGCAGCTCCAGGATCAAGATTAGCAAGGTATCCTCATGAGGCAAAGTAGCACTTACACTTTTAATAGTTCAATAGTGATTGGCAGGGAAGCCCGTCCTCCTTTCATGTATGACTCTTGAACTCCCTCATTGCTCGTTTCAAAAAGGAGTGAATGTGCTCTGTGTGCACCTTCTGGAAACACGGGCTGAGGACTTGTGAGTGCCTGCTGAATCAGTACATGCAGCGGCACCTGTGAAACGCGTGGCTGTAAAGTTAATGCTGGCTCATCCTCTGTTAGTGTACTAGGTAATGACGAAGGATATTGTTCCGAGTCAGTTCTTTTCTGTTGCTCAGAGGCAGGCTGTGGCATAGGCAGTATCAGTGA
This sequence comes from Protopterus annectens, assembly GCF_019279795.1. Lineage (NCBI taxonomy): Eukaryota > Metazoa > Chordata > Ceratodontiformes > Protopteridae > Protopterus > Protopterus annectens. Next base: position 1,108,139,363 of record NC_056727.1, read on the forward strand.
AGATGGCTGCAGCTTCGTCCGTTGCAAGCCATGAGCAGGATCAGGAGGCACGTGGGTGGGTAAAGGTGGTGATGGTGGAGGAGGATAAGATGGAGGAGGAGGCACAGTTACTGATGGTGGAGGCAGAATTTTGTCATTTAGATTAGATTGAGGCCTTGAGACCACAGCAGGTACAGTGTCTTTTGAATCAGTGGATGGCTCTGAAACTGCAGGGATTGCAGTTTTCTCCTGTTCACAAGGTGGCCTTGAAACTGCAGGGGGTACTTTGTCCTTCTGATCACTGGGAGGCTTTGAAACTGCAGGTGGTGCTTTGTTTTTGTGATCACTAGGTGGCTTTGAAACTGCAGAGGGTACTCTGTCCTTCTGATCACCTGGAATATTTGGCACCATTGCAGACTGTCGGTCTTTCAGTTCACTAATAGGCCTGGAGGGCGCACGTGACTCTTTCTCCTTCGTATCACTGGGTGGATATGAGATTCTTGACTGTATTTTTTCTCTTTGATCACTAGGTGCCTTAGGGGCATTGAGGTGGTCTGCTGCCGAGCTGTTAGGTAAATGTCCTTTCTTGGCAGGCAAAGGTGGTGATGCTTTAGCAGTTGTCAATGTTATACCTCCTACTGCTTGTGACAGTTCCGCTGAAACAACAAACATTTAAGTGTAAGAATTGTTATACCATATTTGACTTTTTAAATTTATTGTTTATCTCAGTACTATGCAAAATTAATTTTGCATTATAAACAACTGAACTTAAACTAAAAAAACAACTAAAGTTTTTCAAATATGTATTGTGTGTCAGTGAATGACAGCTTATAGGTTCTTGGACAAAAGTTCATGAATTAGTGGATAACCTGACACTAAATGACATAAAAATAACACATTTTAAATGTATACAAGTGGAACAACTTTAAAAACAGCTGCAGCTTTATCACAATCTAAAGCTTGTTTCTAGAAAAACAGATGCAATAAAATTACATTAATCAACTGAGCCAGTAAAGAAAAGTAATGTAAACAAAAAGGGAAGAAAAAACTGATACATAGCACTGTTAATCATGAAAATACATGGAGACGTTGCACACACCAGCAACACAATATTTAACATTTGGCTAAGGATGAATCAGTGTTAGAAGGAAGGTATCATCTGCACTATCAATGGGGGAAGTTAGTTAAGGATAGCATCTTCCTCTTGTTTTGCTCTTCCTGTTATTGTAAGAGCACTGCTACCTCTCTACGCATACCACTTCTTTAGAAAAGTTACTGAACTGGCACTCAGTGCAGCAAGGGTAAGATTCTTAAGCCTAGAAAAATAAACAATATAGTAGTAATGCAGGAGAATGGGATAGGAAAGGCAGAAAGGAAGAAGAATGAATGAAAGAGTTCGATCAAATGGACTGTATCAACAATTCCCCCTGTGCAACCCTGCCTGCTTATTAAAAAATGACAACTCAGGTGACGCTGTTAACTACTTTTTCTTCACTGATATAATAGCAGGTTAGATGCTGTTTCTTCACTGAAATAAAGAGGAGGGAATAAGAAATGCAGGGAGTTGAAGGGTGCCAAAAGGCTAAAGTTTTAAGCATTCTGTGGATTGTTAATCCTGTCTGAGACAGAAAGAGGGCATTAATCATGGCATGAGTAGCATCCGAAATAAGAAAAAGCATGTACAGCAAACCACAAATAATGGAAATGTGCTTATCTCAGTGTCAGGGCATAGTGAAGCGCAGTGAGGCTAAATGGAAGTGTTTTTTGGATTAAGAGGGAAAAGTACAGTTTTGTACCTACTATAAATGTAGATGTTTGAGTGTATACACTGCTGTAGTTATTACACTTGGGTTATCCTGCCGTCAGGCAGTCCCTCAGTCGGCCAGAGTTCCAAAGTCTTGGTCCGGCGTCGGTTGCTGTCGCTTCTTCCCCGATGTCAGTGCGCCAGGCGTACATAAGATGCAGCTGACGCCATTTTCTTCAGTTTTTCTTGCCCCAGATGTCAGGTGCCCCCAAAAAGGTAGGCAATGTAAACTGCTAATAAAACATACATAAGAAAAGCAATCAAAAACTTTCAGTTACCAGCAAAAACTCCCCATAGGTAGCAAAGGGTAGAAGGCCTAGGTAAGTACCAGCATGGAAGAGGGGAAGGAGGGAGGGTAACCTAGACTGCTGCAGTGTATACACTCGAACATCTACATTTATGGTAGGTACAAAACTGTACTATGTTCATCGTGTTACACTGCTGCAGTCATTACACTTGGATAGAATCCCAAAGCTGAGGTAGGGTGGCTGGTTCTATAAGGCACTGCAGTGGCAAAGCCAGCTCTGGATTTAGAATAAAGAGGCAGATGGTAATGCTTGGTGAAGGTATGTACAGAACTCCAAGTTGCTGCTTCCAAAATGTCCTTGGTAGGTACTCCTCTGAGGTAGGCAGTTGAAGTGGCTGTTGCCCTGGTGGAATGAGACCTAATGCTGTTAGGTACAGCTTTCCCATGGTGTGTATAGCAGAAACGTATACAGTGCCCTATCCATTTTGAAATGGTCTGTTTTGAAATGGCTTTTCCCTGTGCTCCTGCAGCATATGCTACAAACAATTGCTCAGTTTTCCTGAAAGCTTTTGTTTTGTCCAAGTAGAAGTGTAACTGCCTGTGTATGTCCAAGGAATGCAGAAGTCTCTCCCCTTTATTCTGTGGATTTGGATAAAAAGTTGGCAAGTGAATAGTTTGGTTTAGAGCCACACTTGATACCACCTTTGGCATAAAAGTAGGGGTTGTTCTTAAAGACACCCTGTCTTGGTGGAAAATGATGAAAGGTTCCACTGCCATCAGTGCCTGTAATTCTGAAACTCTTCATGCTGAGGTTATTGCCAGGAGCAGAGCAGTTTTCCAAGAGACATATTTTAAGTCTGCTGAGTTAGCTGGCTCAAAAGGAGGTAAAGTTAATTTTTCCAAGACGAAGCTGAGGTCCCAAGTTGGAGTTGGTGCTCTACGGGGCGGTCTTATGTTTTTAGCCCCTCTGAGGTACTGTTTTAGCAAAGGATTCGAAAAAATTGGTGGGTCTGTGTTGTAATGAGCAGAGATGGCAGAGGCGTGGATCTTAATGGATGAAAAGGAGAGGCCTTGGTCCAGCATCTCAGTTAAGTATTGTAGTATCTGAGGAATATTTGGGACAAGAGGGTCAAGGCTGTGAGCCTGGTTCCAGGCACAGAATCTATTCCATTTATCCTAATAGGCTTTCCTGGTGCTAGGCCTTCTGACCTCCAGAATGACATCCATAACAGCTTTGGAGAGAGGCATTGCTTGCTTGACTAAGGAATCTGCCATGCAGCCAGGTTTAAAGTTTTGAGCTAGCTGTGAAGTATCTGATTGTTTTGTTGAGTCAGAAGATGTGGGATTTGAGGCAAAATCCATGGTGGACCTTGTGCTAAGTTCTTTAAGATTGGGTACCAGTGCTGGCATGGCCAGTCTGGGGCAATCAGGATCATCTGTGGCTTTTCTTGTCTGGCTTTTAGGAGTACCTTTGAAAGGAGAGGTATTGGTGGGAAAGCATATACTTGTAGGTTTTTCCAGCTGAATGAGAGGGCATCCACTTTCCATGCTTGAGGGTGGTAAGTCTTTGTGCAGAATTTCTGTAGCTGGCAATTTATTGGGGATGCAAACAGATCTATGTCCGGGCTCCACCATTTTTGTGTTATCATTCTGAATATTTGTGGATGTAATTTCCACTTGTGCGGATCCATGATGTTTCTGCTTAAGTCGTCTGCCAGTGTGTTTTCCTCTCCTGGCAGGAATTGTGCTTGTAGATGAACTTGATAAGTTAGAGCTGTGTACCACAAGGTTATGGTTTGTCTGCAGAGGGGATATGAATGAGTGCCCCCTTGCTTGTTTATGTACCACATAACTGTGATGTTGTCCGTCTTTAGTAGTAGCTGACCTGGATGCAGAAGGACCTTGAAAGCTATAAGGGCATTTTGTACAGCTAGCATCTCTTTTTGATTGATGTGAAGATGCCTTTGTTCTGCAGGCCACTTGCCCTGAATACAATTTCCTGCCACGTGTGCTCCCCAGGCGTAATCCGAAGCATCTGTTGTCAGTGTTTGCCTGGCTGTGGGTTGAGTGAAAGGCTGTCCCTTGTTGAGGTGACAGGCTTGAGCCCACCATCGAAACTCCTGTTGAAGGCAAGGAATAAGTGGTATTACTGCTTCCAAACTGTGACAGTGTTGAGACCAGACACTCTTTAGGTACCATTGTAGTTTCCTCATATGCAGTCTGGTATATGGAATTAGTAGTATGCAAGATGCCATGTACCCCAAGGCCTGCAGAATTTTTCTTGCAGGAAGTTGGGTTTTTGTTGCCATCAATTGGAAATATTGAGTCAGTTGTCCTTGCTTGTCTGGCGTGAGATAAGCCATCTGGGCCGTTGTATTTAAGCTGGCACCCAGGAATATTATCTATTGTGAGGGCACTAGTTTTGACTTCTTTTCGTTTACTGTGTACCCTAGGCAAATTAGCAATCTTTTTACAAACGCCAGAAGCTTTAGAAGAATGTCTTTGCTCTCTGCTTGAATAAGGCAGTCGTCCAAGTATGGGTAAATTTCAATTCCTTTTTGTCTGCTAAATGCAATGACTGGTGCCTGGCATTTTGTAAAGACCCTGGGTGCAGTAGATAAGCCAAAGGGCAGTGCAGAGAATTGGTAATGCATTGAACCAGCTAAGAATCTGAGGTATCTTCTGCAATTTTGTCTGATAGGGACATGCAGGTATGCCTCCTTGAGGTCCAAAGTTACAAGCCAAGCTTTCTTGCCTAGCATGGGAAGAAGGTGCTGTAGTGTCAACATTTTGAATTTTGGAACATCCAGGTAAGTACTTAGAGAAGAAAGATCCAGAATGGGCCTCCAAGCTTTGTCCTTCCTGGGAACCAGAAAGAGACTTGAGTAAAATCCTTGTCCTTGCTCCTGTGTTGGTACCTTTTGAATAGCTCTCATGTCCATGAGTGCTGTAATTTGTCTTTGAGCCTCTGCCCATTGATTTGATGGCAGATTTGGCATTCCTTTTAACCTTGGCAGAGTGTGAAAGTGGAACCTGTAACCTTGAGATACAATATTGAGAACCCATTTGTCTTTGGTGGTCATATGCCAATTGTGACAGAAAAGTACCAGTTTTCCCCCCAAGGGGGCTGCCAAGAGAGAAGTGCTTGGTAGCTGTAGTGGGAAGTCATTGGGGCTGTTTTTTATAAGGTTGAGGCCTGCCTTCCCCTTCTTTCTAGGTTGAAGCACCCCATTGTCGAGGCCTGTAAGAACCTTGTGGTTGACCTCTGCCTCTTGGACGTCTGTATCTGCCCCCTTTGAGGTCTGTCTGAAACTGGAAAGGACCAATTTTTTGTTGGCCAATTTCTGCTAAATCGAGGAGACTGAACCTGTAAGAAATCCTTCACCGTTTGCATAGATTTTGCCTTATCTTCCATTTTCTTTAATAACTCTTCTGCCTTAACTCCAAATAATACATCCTGCTGCAAAGGTGCATCCAATAATTTTGCTTTAACATGATTTGGTAAAGTCTGCTCTTTTAACCAAGCATGTCTTCTAATGACAGACCCCTGTAACTGCTGCTCTACAGGAGGCCTCTAATGAATCAAAACCACATTGCAAAGTATGTTTTCCCACTTGTTCAGCTGCATGCAATAAATCCTGCATTTCCTTATAGTTAGGAAGATCTGAATTTGGAAGCATTTTTTGTTTCAACTGAGTCATCAAAAATTGCTGATATTTAAGTATGTGAAACTGGCAATTTAAGGCTCTCATTGCTAAAGTCGCAGATGTATACACTTTCTTCCCCCATCTGTCTAATGCTCTGGAATCTCTGTCAGAGGGAACTGGATTTTTTGCTGTAGAGGCCTTTACCCCTTTGGGACCCTGAGAAATAGTTTCAGGGTCAGCAACAGGGCTTTTATAAAGAAATTTGTGAGAGTCAGGGACTCTGCAGTATCTGTCTGGCTTAACTGGAGCAGGAGGTAAAGAATCAGGATTTGAACTGGATTCAGAATACACACCCCCAATATCTAACACTTGCGGAATAGCAAGGGGTCTGTGTTGAGGTAATAAAAGGACATCTCTGAGCCTTTTCTTGGATTCTGAATAATCCTGGCCCTCCCATTGGAAATGCTCCCTCATGGTATGTAAGGTTTCCCCAAAGGAGTAGTCCTCTGGTGGAGAGGCTGAAGGAACTGATTCCTCAGCATCAGAATCCTCATAAGGGGGTAAAGAGTATCCTTGGTCTAAGGACGAATCTGAAGAGATGGACACCTGGTCGGATGAGTCTTAGTCTGCATCCTGTCTAGGCCTTTTATCAGGAGGAGGGTGGGACCACCTGATCAGAGTAATTAAGTCTTCAGCAATTTTGAGCATCTGTTTCTTAGGCATGGAGCCCTGTCCTGGTGAATGTTGAAGTTGTTTCTTTGTTTTTAAAGGGGATTTAGACTTAGCAGAAGATTTAATGGTTAACTGAGTAGGTCTGAAAACACCCTCTGAAGCTGCGGGTTGTTCTGCTGCTCCGGATCCCTCTGAAGGGTTAGTCTCAGTAGTCCATAAATCTGGTGTATCCGAAGGCCCAGCCATCTCCACGTGGGAGTCAGAGGCGGCCTGTGGTTCCAAAGAAGCAGTAGTCAGGGGCTGTGAAGGTGCCTCACTGAAAACCGGAGAACTGGTGACTGGCCTAGAAGAGGCTTCGTCGTCAGTTTTGGGCCTCGGATGCCTGTCCTTGTCTTTGCTCTTTTTGTGTATCCTGGTAGTCTGTTGTTCCGATGGCATGGTGTAATTGAATTTTCTGCCAAAATAATGTCGGGCAAAATCAAACTGACGTTTAATAGTGCTCTTGCTAAACCTAGCACAAAACCGACAACCTGTGATGTCGTGGTCTGGGCCTAGGCATGGGATACGATAAGAATGGAAATCCTTATGAGGTATTTGCTTCCCACAAGAAATACAATTATTAACTTTTACTGACATCGGTCTGAGGCAAGAAAAAGTTTCTCCAACGGGGTACTTAGCTTTGTAGAAGATTTCAGTTCTGGATTCGGAATGAAAATCTCAGGAGTCGGCCGACCGGCACTTGTGAACTGCTTTTGCTTCGGGCACCGCGCGGCAAGAAAGACTGAAGAAAATGGCATCGGCTGCATCTTATATACCCCTAGCACACTGACGTCAGGGAAGAAGCGACAGCAACAGACGCCGGACCAAGACTTTGGAACTCTGGCCGACTGAGGGACCGCCTGGCGGCAGGATAACCCAAGTGTAATGACTGCAGCAGTGTAACACGATGAACATCCATGAATTACAGTTGTAAACAGCCATCCACCTGCCCTGCTGTTCTCCAAGAGAATCCATGATTTATGGACCCTAACTTATTCACATTCTGACCTGACAGAATATTTAATGGTATACAGCTCAAGGCAGAGAGCTGCATTAGCAATGGTACTGCAGCAGTTCTTAATGAAATTGCACGGGAAGTACAGTTGTTTGAGGTACTCCCATGTCACATGTGCAAGGGAGAGACCTTGTAGTGACACATCAATTAGGATTTATCCTCAAGGCATCATCTGTGATCTAGTCCAATTTTCAGCTGGCTCTTGCTAGGACATAAGCTGGCTACACATGCGCACTCTTAGGAAAGCCAAGTAACCTCACCTCACTTTCAGGTTCTCCTGCAAGAAACTAAGCATTGTAAACGTGTTAAAGTTGTGTCAACCACACAATAAACAATAAACACTGTGTGCACAAAATATCAATTTATAAGTTACAGAAAGAGATTAACAAAGATTAGAGGAAAACAAGGAGCAATAGAAAGGTGTGCATGGTGGTGCAAGTTTCTTCTTCCAGACATCTTGCGCTGTAAGCAAGTAAGGCACACAAGCGTACTAACTTACTTTAAGACTTTCGCTGCTTACAGCGCATGGGGCCAACTCCCCAAGCAGGTTTTGTAACTTCTGGGGCAAAACACAGACAGTCCCCCACAACAATGTGCTGCTAAAACTGATCAATTACTTAGAACGGTCAGTAAGACAGCAGTGTTTTATGAAATGTGTCAAAAGTCCAGGACAAAACTTCAAAAATGTCTTCAGCGGGAAAAAAAAATATGCATTTGCAGCTTCCTATATAGAATGTGCCCTGAGCATGCTTGAAAAGGTTATGCTCAGTCTTTACAGACAGCAATACAATGTGCAAGCTGACCTGGAAGTATCTGTTTAGATACAAGTTAAAAATATCTGTCCTTCATGAAGGCTAAAACTAACCTAACCATCTTTCTAAAGGACACCACTTTCATTCAAGAAGGGCAAAACTTATCTAACAGTCTTTTCAAATGACTTTGGCCATTTCTACACAATATCCAAGTTGTCTGGATGTTCTTTACATCTAGTAGCCTCTCTCTTTATTCTCATTTGAGGAACAGCAGATGCTGCTGTAAGCAATAATGGCTTTAGTAAAGGAATTACTATGTTTAATCAGATCCCATGTCCCAGCTCAAAAGAATAATTTTCTAAGTTACTGTCACTTGCCACCCCCCACAAACATTTCTGACAGTACACACTGTGGGGAATTTGTAAAACCTACCAGCTCATTCAATCCCAAAAAAATATGTTCCCAGTTACTTCCTTCTCATCAAACCTCCAAGCAATTGTCACCTATCTGAGGTAAAATTCTGAGGTCTTCTTGGGGTGTAAAATATGCATGCAAACACTTGCAAGCAAAGCTCCCAAACCTTCTGGACTTTGTTGCATACTTGGGAGACAGAAAGCTGTCCTCTCATTGTTCCTTTGTAAACTGCCTTTCCAGTCTGGCCTCCCAATCCTTTCTAACCTCCTCCAATTGATACTTATAACCATCATGCAACATTTTATATGCTCTATGAAATATTCATTTTTCAACAGCAGTTTCTGTTATAGACTCAACTAAAAATTACCAGAGCTGGTCTTTCACTTAGCACTCCACTATCCCCTTTGCTTTGCATATACACTTATCAGTCCCTGGTAAGGAAGGTAGTCTCTAGCCCATACTCTAACTTCTATTTGGCTTCATCTGACTATCATCTTTCCCTCTTAGATATTTGTTTCCAATACATTGATCCCTTTTCAAAATTTCTCCAGTACACTCCAGCCCCATCTTACCTATTTTGTACATCTCTACTTGCAGTCACCCTCTTGGTAAGATCTCATTTGCCATACTGACTTAGCTTTTAGAATATTTTCTGCTACTTTATGAATAGAATATTCTGTTTGGTTGGTGTTATTCTCCTTAAGGATCTGCATATCCAAAATCCTACTGTCTCATTTTTTGAACTCCCTGTTTCATCAACATCACTTTCCATTCTGATTTATAAACCTCTCTTTGGGTTATGTAAATGACCTTAACTGTGTAGCTCTGAAATATCACTTCAAATCAGGCAATCCTAAACCACCAATCACTAGTTCTTTTAATTTATGTTTTATTGGTATTCTGCATAATTCAGGAATATTCCACTCATTTGAGTGCAACTATTCAACTAAGCTAACAAGAGGAAACTAACCCTATGCAAAAAGTGATATTCACAAACCATATAAGTTAAATAATTTCTATACTACGGACATTTAAACTATTTTTTAGTATGTACAGTTTTCCTCCTTGCACTGCAAACCTTGTTCATATTTCCCTACATACTCTGCTCTTTTCTGTTTCACCTTTACTACACCTTAATCACAAGTCACCATTCTGAATCTTTCAACATTCCCATTCCATCTCCCGTTAATTTATCCCCCCACCTCCACCAAACCTTTTACTCTTCATCCACTCTACCACCTGTCCTTTCTTTTCTAACCTGACTAATCACCTAATTTGCCTTTACCTTACCCACCCCAATGGACTACATCACCTAAATCTTTTCCCATGAAACTACCCCTACTTCCACCCTGCCACTTCTATATTTTGTGTGACACATCCTTCCAATACTGCCTTCCCTTTGAACAGTTGTAATGTATACCAAATTAGTATTTGATGGAGGGATATCTATTTATATTGCCTCTCCTTTGTACTTCTGCGATACACTTTGGCTTTTTTCTCTTTATGCTTCAGTGAAGCTCTTTTCTGTTCTTTATCTTCCATGAAAGTACACCCCCTTACATATAGTATGATGTAAATGTGTCAAGGACAAGTACTAGTATCCAATATGGGGAATACCATCGGCAAGCAAAAGAAAATGATATCAAATTACAAAATAAAAGGTTACTGTAGAAACATGACAAGTATGTAAAAACAACTTTTTTAATAAAGTCACACTTCTTGATGCCAGCATTGGTCCAGTGGACAATCTACCAACAAGACAAGGATGCAACTGAAGTGGACCTGTCACTCAACAACTGGAGTTTCTTGAAGGAAACCAATGTTAACACCATTTCTAATACAGCTCTGGGCAATGATTCACTTTTTTTTTTAGCTTTGCCCTTTCTCTGTTGTTGTGCAACTCCAGAGTATGTATGTGTATATGGTATTCATATGGTTGAGACCATATGATCAAGTTTCCAAAAACTTGATCATCAAAGGAAACACAACCCCCCCCCCACCCCAATCTACTTTTTTTTTTTTTTTTTTTACAACTTTGCAGGTGGACAAGCCCTCCTATGCCCCCACACCCCCTGCAAATTATGCACAGTAACTCTGAAATCGCACTACAGTGAGGAAGAGTGTAAATTTCCCGATCTGCACTATAAAGTGATCTCCATTCAACAGCTTCGGGTTTTCAAAAACTCGATCATATGGTCTTGACCATATGAGTTTCTGAAAACTTGAGCAACTGATAAAGACCCATTTTATATGTGTGTGTGTATATATATATATATATATATATATATATATATATATAAAAAATATTATATACACATATATATATATATATATATATATAGGGGGTGCAAGGGGACTACCCTTCCCTACTCAAGTTATGTTTGTCCAGAAATTACTCAACAATACACAGAGGAGCCTAAAGAACACAAGCATACATTTCTGAATTAAGCAGCCTTGCCATGACAGAGACAACTTTGTCTGTTACTTGCCAGCAGAATCTGGTAACTGTGGGTCTATATTAAATTCTCAAAAGCCAACAATGTCGAATCTGACATTGTCGACACAAGAACAGCAAAACTGCAGAACATTGAAGAGGTAAATGGAAATCTCCGTAAGGGGAGATTTCCATTTACTTCAATGTAGTGCTGTCTCGGAGTTGGTATATTTAAGCAGCAGGGGGTGTGGGGGGCACAGGGGGGCTTGCACCCCTGCCTACACCATTAAGTTTTTTTTTTTGTTTTTGTTTTTATTTTATTTTCGGAACATCCAATGTTTTTTTACAGTTTGATCACTAAGGTTCGACCTTTAGTGATTCGAACTGTTAAATATTCGATGTTCCAATATAGGTCCTGTAATTGTCTATTTAATATTTCATGTTTTCAGCTCTTATTTCAAATAAAATATTAATTTAAACTAAATGGAATTTATGCGTCCAGATTAAGATCCCATCTGATCTCACAAAGTAAAATTTGCTTGTCCGAGTCACCCTCGACATTTTTCTGCTTACCTGTTAAAGAAAATAATTTAAGGAACGTGTAGTGGTTATGATTCTAGGGTTATTAGGGAAGGCAATTTACCTCAGAAGGGAAAGCTAGTGAGTGGGATAAAATGAAAAAAAAAATGTAGAAATACAAGATACAGAGAAAGAAAGAGATGGAAAAGTAGTAATAGTAATAGTTTAGAAGGGCTGACAAAGATTTAAGTGCTGTAAAAGAAGGGTAATCTCACAGAACAGGAGGAGCAGCAATAGTACAGTGCTAAAGTGAAACTAAGGGGAATATATGAATAATATGCATAAGTTTAGAAGGGCTGCTATTAAGCAACTATTTTCATAGCAGCTTTATAGAGTGCAAACTGCCAGCACAATGCTGTAGGCAATAGAAAGTAGAAAGAGATGCTGCCAGCATCGGAAGTCTATGACAAGAAAAATAACCAGAGATCCTATATAAGTATTAGAGATATTTCAGAAATTTTATCAAAATTAGTATAAAGCAGACCAGTGGGGAAACCAAGAAAAAGTACAAATGGAAATATTTGTGGAAAACTTGATTATAACAAAATTATAGGAGGATGAGGTTCAACAATTAATAGCAAAGACAGGGAAAGGTGAGATAAACAACGATGTATAATGAATTAATAGGTAAGGCTCCAGAAGCACATGGTCCTTTTGTGGAAATTTGAAAGTTAGGGGTTAAATTGATAAAGATCAGGTAAGTTCAGTTTAACAGCATTTTAAAACTGAGGGAAGTACTAATATATTGGAAGAGAGCTGTAGAGACTGTATTACCCAAACATGACAAGACTCTTCAGATCTGGCTTCAAATAGGCCAATTTCAAGTTTGCACCACGATTATGAAGTGTTAATGTTTATACTTCCTAACAGAATGGTAAAGGTGTTATCAACTGTATCAATGAGATTTTTTTTCCTCTCGGACAAGTTGTGCTTGAACAGGGGAGACAGGCAAGGATATACACTTTCCTTCCACTGTTGTTGCATGACATTTAGAACCACTGGCAAAGAAAACAAGGGATTCACAAATTCAAGGATATAAATGGTAGGGTACTCAAAGAAAAGTTAGAATTATTTGTAGACAATATTTTTCTGTACTTGATAAACTAATCTTTAGCATCCCACATCATTAAATCATTACTCTTTAATCAGAATCCTATGGCCCCAACCAGTCTTCACTAACACCTGAATAGTTTACTAGCATCTCCCAGTCATATACACAGATCTGTGACACTGTTCCCCACTTCACCTCTATACTTCTAATACAAACCTTATCACAGCCATATACAGTCTCTGAACCTGCGTAATACCTCACCCTCTTAACTGCAATAACATTTTCTTGTCCTACCAAGCTCCTTCTGTCACCTCAATTTCTTTGAATTTTTAATCACTTATCACAAGATCTATTATCAACTTGACGGACCCACTAAAACATCTCTTTAAATGCTGTGTTCAACATCTACTACACATACAAGTATCTTTTATACTATAACAGTTATCTTTATTTCATATGAATGTAATCTATTTAGCAAATGTATGGGTAATTGTTAATATATATGGCATAATACCTGTTTATGTATATTACTGAATGTCTGTTTAAAAATATTTGTAATATGTTGGAGCTTCTGCAGAAAATAGGGTTTTTATTAAACCCAGGTGGACAAATTTGATGAACAAAAGCAAAATAAAACATTCATAAATAAATCCAGAAAGGGACATTTAGATGGGGTGGAACATTTTGAGACAGTTTCAAGTCTTTTTTGGAATATAAAATAATTGATATAAAATAATGGAGATAAAACAAAGGCTACAGTAGTAAACTATGTACCCATGCATGAAATGTGGAACTGGGTGAACTACTAGTTAACACTGAATATAATTATCCCATTATAGCCAGTTACAGACTTCAATGATCTCTTCAGAACACACAGAATATATTAACCAGTTAGAAAAGTTAACAGTCGGACCAAATACCTTTGTTATGGGGGACTTGCCTATCCACATAAACTGTCAAACATTTACTACCAAGAAATAATGCCCAAAGATTTTTGGACTTTGTAAATGCCAGTACACTTGACCGGACTTCCCTGCTACCTACCAGAGATGCTAATCCTGCTGATCGGGCCCTCAAAAACATTTTCTCAATTTTGCCACCTCCACTTTATACCCTAACTAGTTAAATGTGGCCATCTTGCTTTGATCTTCTCTAACAAAGCCAGCTTTGTGGCTTCTAATAACTCCTCTAGATTCAGGGATTACTCAAAAATAATTACTATTTACTGATATTACTGATAATCACGAACAGTATTGCTCCCCAGCAAACCCTGTAATGGAGGTTGCTAACTACTTTAAATTTTACTCCTCCTGGGCAGATGCATTGATGCATCCATACCACATTTTGCACAAGGACATGCTTAGAACTAAACTCATACTGTGGAACTACTACATCCACAAACTATAATACAAAGAAAAAAGAATTCTTGGCCATCACTAAAAGATGTTCACTTCATCAAGGGATTTACATCAGGATGCAGCACAACCTACTCAATATTTGCAGTGAGACAGTTGAGAAGAAACTACAGATGAGGAGAGTCCAACTGGGTATTCCTACACTTGGATAAAGTATATAGCAAGGTCCCAAGAAAGATTATCTAGGTAGTTCTTTGATGGCTCAAAATAAACACTGGTAGAATTACTACAGTCTATGTACAAGGACCCAATGACACATGTACAAACAGAGGAGTTCCCAGTGGAAGTGGGTGTGCATCAAAGTTCACCTCTAAGTCTACTGCTGTCCATACTGGTGATAGAGTGATAAACTACATTAGCAAAATGCTGTATGCAGATGATGTGATACTACAGGTTGACTTTTAACAAGAACTTCAGCAAATTATAGGGGAATGTTGTGCAAAACAGAAGGCACATGGTATGAAACTGGGTACATATAAGACCAGTTGTAACAGCAGCAAATGGGGAAAATCAGAACATGATGAAAACTGATACTGAAGGGAAACTAGTGGAACAGGTTAACAGCTTCAAGTATCAGGGGGAAGATGAGGACAAGGGACGTCTGAACGAGGAGATCAAGGCTTGAATCAGTGTCAGGGGTAGTGTGTGACAGAAGAATGCCAAAGTAGTTGTAAAGTAAGGTGGACAAAGTAGTGGTGCAACCAGTACCACTGTATGGTACAGAAACCTTAGCAATGAAGGCAGAGCAGATAAGGAAGCTAGACGTGATGGAGATGAAGTGCCCGAGACAGGTGGAGGACGTACACTGTGGGACAGATAAAGAAATGAGGACATCAGAGCAGAAGTGCAGTTACGGCATACTAAGAGTAGACCGGCTAAACAAGAAAGGAGGTGGTGTAGCTATAGTATTTAAACAGAATCTAAACATCCAGATCTTACAATCATCAGTTCTACAAATAGGCAATGAAGAAATAATATATACCAACCTCTAAATAAACCAAAACAAAACCATCAACATAATTGGATGCTACTTCCCACCTGGCCAAAACATCCCTCCACTAGAAAGCCTCCTCAGCTGGTCTTACCCACCATCTCCCCCAAGAAACTATAATTTTAGGTGATTTCAATATTGACTAGCAATTCTGTTCTGGCAACCATCCAACCTATCATGTAAACCTTCATGGCTTCACCCAACTAATCCAGTCGCCAACCAGGATAAATAACTCCAACAAGCACACTACCCTGGATTGGATACTAGTCAGTAACAGCCCCGAGTCATATATAACAGGCTGCTTTATCAGATAGCATCAGTAAACACTCCCCAACATTCCTACTCAAAAAATACCTATACCAAGCTAAACCTGTCGTCTACCGTCAAATACGTAAAAAACTAAACTTTAACCCACTCACATTCATCTCATCCCTCAAAGAATGTAACTGGCATCCTCTAAAGCACCTCAGTCTTGATGATGCAGTTGAATATTTTAATACTAACTTCCTTAGCATCCTTAATTACCATGCCCCCACATAAGACTTTCCAGAACCAAAGCACAACCCTCCCCCCATGGCTACAGAAAAGTACTAAGTCAGAAATGAAAAACAGGGATAAAGCTTGGGAGCACAGGCGCAAAATCGAAACCCCCCTCAAATAGACTGAAATTCCTAGAATTACGCAATAGAGTCAAAAAGCTAATAAAACAGGCTGGGGAGCCCTAGACTCCTCCCAACACAGCCCCAAATAATTCTGGTCCTCCATAAACTCCATCCTCCACCCAGTCAGTACCCCTCCTCCTAACATCCCTCACTCCTCCGAAAATATTGCTACCTCATTCAACACACACTTCACACAAACCATACTATCACTAGCTAAACAACACAACTCCCCCTCCAACCCACACCTTCAACTAGTAATCTCCCCACTGCCTTCTCTTTTACTCCTGTACCTACCTCCAACATAAAAACACTCTTAACTAAACTTAAGCCCACCAAATTAGCAGCAGACAACCTCCCAAGTGAATACCTACAAATCACAGCTGATGCTCTGGCCTACCCAGCATCCATCTTGATTAACCGATCTCGGTCAGAAAGTTACGTTCCCACACTATGGAAATTATCACATATAATTCCCTCCACAAAGGTGGCCCCTCCACAGAACTAAGCAATTACCGCCCCATAGCAATTCTCTCTCCACTCTCCAAAATACTAGAGAGATGCATTCACTCTCAGGTCTCAGACTACCTCCTTACTAAGAACCTCCTTTCCAATACTCAGCATGGTTTCCGACCAAACCATAGCACCACCACTGCCTTACACTCCTTTACTAACACTATCCTTCACCATAAAAACAATTGCTATCTCTCCTCTGCTACTTTCCCAGACCTATCTAAAGCATTTGACATGGCCCCACACAAACAACTCATCTCTGTCCTCAATAACCTATCCTTCTCTTAATCAGTCACCAACTGGTTTCAGAGTTACCTGTCTGACCGCCAACAATCCGTTGATTGGTAGAATGACATACCTCCCCAACTACCCGTCTCTATAGGGGTTCCCCCCAAGGATCCATCCTTGGACCCCTACTCTTCTCTATTTTCACCAATAATCTAGCCTCTGCCACCAAACATGGCACACTCATACAATACGCAGATGACTCAACCATCATCTGCTCAGACCAGTCCCTACCCAAACTGCAAAAGGTCACACAGGAAGCCTTTTCCTCTGTTGAAACTTGGTTATCCGATGCCCAATTAATACTCAACCCACACAAAACTAAACTACTCATCTTCCAACCCATCAAACATACTCAAAACGACTCTCACTTTAACATCACAGCAAAAGACACCACCACTATACACCAAACAGAAGACACCAAATTGCTAGGAGTGGAAATAGACAAACTAAAATCTGACATTCACATATCTATGACCATAAAAAAAGTCCACAAACTAGGAGGGTTATACAGAAATAAGCAACTTCTCACCAAAGCAGCAAAGATTTCAGTAGCAAATTCCCACATTATATCCACCCTACTTTATGCCAATGCAATCTAAACAAGCTAGAGAACTGCTAAAACAAAATCACCAAATTCGCTACAGGGGCATCCTACCGTAGTCACCACTGTTTCTCACTTGCTGAACTGGGCTGGCTTGAACTCCTTCACCTCCTTCAATGGTATCAACTCACACTCACCCACAAACTAGTAAACTATCCACTAAATGTCCCATCCCTCCAGAATATACACCAACCCTATCGCACCACCAGACCACCAAGATCCAGCAGCAAAAATCACTTGCAGATCACTAAAGCCAATAACTCTGTTGGTGAAGCACTACTCTCTTGTGTCATAGCCAAATTATGGAACTCTCTCCCACCCACAATTACCTCCATACCATCATGCACCCACTTCAAAACTTTACTAAAAGCACACCTAAAAACATGCTGGCTATGCCCTTGCAACTCTCACTCTAACACCACCCACCCCATCCACCCACTACCTTTCTTTCCACCCCACTAACTACCTTGATTATAGCAAGCTTGGATGCTCATAAGCCTACTACTTATTAACAGCAGGAACTTCTTATTGTAACAATTGTTAATGTCTGTTATGTACTTCGCAGATAAAGATTCTAGTCATCTACTGATGTACTATGTTCTTCATCTGTAACTATGTTTGTAATTGTTAATTGCTATGTTAATCAAATTGTTAATTGCTATGTAAATCCAATTGTAATTGTTAATTGCTATGTTAATCAAATTGTTAATTGCTATGTAAATCCAATGCAACTACTGTCTGTATATTTTAACTGTGGAGCTTTCCTCCCCGGGCCTCCGCTGAAAATGGACCCATGTCCAGTAGGACACTCCCAGTCATCAAATGTAAATAAATAAAAGTCAAAGTAGCTCTAAGTGCATAGAAGGTTAATGAGAACAAATTATGTTTCAGGTGCATGTACAGGAAAGCAAAAGACAAATGGTGAAGAAAATGTAGGATAGACAGTAAGAAGGCAAGAAGAAATTAGGGTGCCCAGCAAACAAATGGATGGATTGCATGAGAGAAGAGCTGCAAAAGTCTGGGAATGTATGGAAGAGAAGGGAGTGTGTGTGGTGTGTGCCATCATCATCAATCATCTTTTACCCATTTCCTACATGGGGTCACAGGGTGTCGCATTAACGGTCTCCATATCTCTCAATTCTGTGCCACTGTATTACCTTCTTATTTAGAAATCAGCAGAAAGTATTCTAAGAACTAAACTAGTGAAGGAATGGAGAAAGGCAATTTTACCAATAGGTAGGTCTAGAAGTACAGATGTTGAAAATAGGCAAGAGAGGGCTGGAATTTACTGGAAAAAATTAGTAAAGTAACCAAGGCATTGGTAGCAAATAACCTGAGTGAAAGGCAGCAGAATGGGATAAGGGTAGGCAGAAGTTTGGATCACAGGTCAGACACGGCCTTCCATATGAAGGTCTGACTGAGTACAGTCAAAGAGGAAGGGACAGGAAAGTGCAAAGTGAATGACCAGTTCTGGTAGAGGTTTTAGTTGTGTCTAAAAGCAGTTACTGTTGTTAAAAATGAGACAATTATACGGCATACAAGAATCAATCAGATGAGGTTAGAAAAAATTGAGAAACAGAGAATGGAAAATTAATTTACAATGGAACAAGTAAGAAAAAAATGATGTCTTCCAAGTATGCAACAAAGTACAGAAAGTTTAGGATTTTTGGATGACATGTTTACATAGGTATCTTTACACCCAAAGTAGATTTCAGAAGATTTTTCCATAGGCAGATAACACACTGGAGG
The DNA here is from genome assembly GCF_019279795.1 of Protopterus annectens. Lineage (NCBI taxonomy): Eukaryota > Metazoa > Chordata > Ceratodontiformes > Protopteridae > Protopterus > Protopterus annectens. Next base: position 1,108,158,212 of record NC_056727.1, read on the forward strand.
TACAACCGGGAAGAAAAAGACATCTGGGAATGTAATGAGATGGAAAATTTTACAAATTCCCTACAGAATACTTTAAAAGAAATGCTGGGGAACAAATGGTTGTTACTAAGGAAATTATTCTTTTGAGCTGGGGTATAGGACTTGAATTTCCTAGCCGTAGTGAAGTCTTACTAAGTTTACTGTTACTTGCTGCCAAACAATTACTAGAACATAGAAATTAAAATCTAAACTAAATGTAAATTAAGAACTGAACACTGTAAATGAAATAAATGAACTTGAGGTGGTATCTTTAGAAAAGGGAAGGAGCAAATTAAATAGGATAGAAAAAAAATGGATTTCGTAGGAACACTACAAGGAGAATAATGCTTGGGAGGATACCGTGAGATTAAAGGGAAGGCGAGAGTTGAGCAACTTATGCAATGTTGGAACAAATGAAAATTGTTCCAAAGAAAATTTATGTATACTGCATAACGATAACTGAAACTGTCATTACAGTTTGTCTCCTGTTCTGTTAAAGTATGTTATAACCATATTGCTGATTAAAATATGATGATTTAATAAAAATGTTTAAAAAAAGAAAAGAAAACTTGCTGAATGTCTTTACAGAAGACAGAGTGGAGATAAATGTCTGCAAAGGAGGCATTACTGAAGCAGCACTCCAGTCAGCCACCATCCTACTGGACAGGGCTCAGACTACAGTGGCTGTTAGATGCACAAAGGCAAACAATTTACTAGAAAAAAAGTCTGCATGGCAACTTTATGCTCTTCCCTGCCTGCTGCAAAAAAGATGACCTGTCAACTTTCAGGTGACACATGAACTATCGGTATAAAGCTATGGTATAAATGGTCATCATTCTACTCCCCCAGTGAAAACAAAGATGTAAAGGCTGGTTCAGGGACAATTCCAGAAACCAACATCAGAAGAAAATGTGGGTTTATATAAAAGGAACACCCTGTTTTGAGAAAGACAACATATGTTTCCCAACATAACAGTATTCTACCAAGACCCTAGGTACAGAGATTATGTCACCAGAAAAGCACCTCCAAGCTAGCAGGATCAAATTCTGAACAGGCAAAATTGTCTTCAATGAAGTTAAAGTCATATGTAGTGGATGGGTTCTTCAAAACAAGAGAGGAAGTGCAGCAATCCTTTAAAGAAATGCTTGAATATCCCATGCTAAGTCATGATTCAGTCCTTCAAAATGCCAAGGTGCGATAAGACAGTGGATAAATCAGTTCAATGCAGGACAGTTAAGGACCATCTTATAAATTTGCCTGAGAAGTCATTTACCTGCAAGGGGACTACAGTGCCCTGGCTTAGAGGATAAAGTTCCAAGTAAACGACAGGTTCAATTACTGGCTTAGCTGCTGGAGGAGATGGCATGGGCAGGTGTAAATGTTGTGAATAATGCTAGCTTGCTTACTTCAGAGGAAGAGGTTTAGTTAGTAAATGGGGAAGACTGTTTACTTAAACAGCATGCAACACTGCAAACCAGGGACAGCATGCATGGCAGTGAATGTGTATCTTACAGAAGGAAGCATAATGTGGCTGGTCAGTCAAGTCAAGGACCTTAGACTCGCTGATCCCACAACATATGATGGAACCTCTTCTGGTACTCAACACTCACCGAAGAAAAAGCAAACGAGCTATAGTTTGTCGTGTTCTTGAGAAATAAGCAGGTCAAGAAGACATCAGGGGAGTTTTATTTATTTACTCAATTTTTTTTTTAACCAGGTAGGACAGCTGGTCAATCTGACACAGTCACAATGCTCAGAAGTGGGAATCAGAAGAAAAAACAAAATCATCTACAAGGCAATCAACTGGTGTGACAAGCTGCCAAACCATCCAGCCCAAGAACAGTTTACACCTGAAAGCATATGCATAAATGGATGGTTTCCTAGCACCCACAATAAGCTTCGAGACCCAGTCAGCTGACAGGACATAAGAAGCCTGAGGTACAGCATGCTGTCCATGCAACTGAGGGGACAGATTCTTAGTTTGAACTAGAAGAGTACCCTGTATTATCAGACATATGAAAGCCTAAAACCACTCCCTTAGCCAGCAAAGGATGATGAGAGTTACGAAGACTCTCAGGGAATGATTGGAAGCATATTGGAATTGCTTTTATCATGGCAGAGATAATACATCTAATGCCATCTCCCACTTGCCCTGTTGAAAATAGCAGAACAATAAACAGTCCTCCTAGTGGTGAAAAGAACAGTGAGAGAACCACATTCTTCTAAGTGGCAAGGAGGTCATTCTCCAGAGTGTCCCACCTATGACAGACCCTGACAACATACAATGTAAACTGCCAAGTAATGTCCTTATCTATAAATATCATCTCCGTATATACAAGCCAGAAAGTTGTTTTCCTTTGACACACCCTCCCCAAAAGAGGGGCAGGCAGCCTCAGGCTTATCATTTATTTACCTCCCCAGCCAGCTCATCTAGCACTTGGGCCTGTAACTAAACCATGGCTTTCTGGCTCATAGTCAGGGCTTCGTTACTCTTACACCACAGAAGCAGCTTGCAACAGGAGACACACTGAATTCATAAAATTATCAAGTTTTGTATATTTTGGAATTCAGGAAAGGAAGACACCCTACCAATCATTAAGCAAACTTATAAATTACTGTCTCACTGTTTTGCCTTTTACTAAAAGTACAGCTGCATAAAATTTTACCATAATGGTAGATGTCCTTCTCTTCACTGTTGCAGTATTCTTTACATTAGGGATCCCTGCCAAGGGTGGCCCGACATCTAGCCAGTACACCAAAGTCTTTAGATTGCCTTAAGATATGCCATGCATCACATGCATGCTTCTTGCATAGGATAGGGTACAAAGGTGACATCTGTTTGTACTATCCTCAGAATGGAGAGCCTCAGTAGGAATGCCAATCCAAGGAAAAGAAAGGTAATGCATACATCCAAAACAGAAATGGACCAGGGGGCAGATGGAGGGAGTGAATACTGCTTTTACAAAACTGTATTGTCCTTCCATTTCACTGTTGCAGTATTGGGGAGAGTGCCAAATCTCAAGAAGAAACTTGGGAGGAGGAAGGACCAGCAGAGCCCTCTAGAAAGCCATGAAGGATGGCCCTAGCAAAACCAACTCTAGCTCTGGAGATTCCATCCAACTTTAGTGCTTGGTAAATGTATGCCTAGAACTCCAGATAGCTGCCTCACGAATATAATTAGTATCCAAACCCTTGAAAAAAAAGCACCAGAAAAAGCCACAGCCCTAGTAGTAGGAGCCTTAACAGAACAGGGAATGTGCTTACCATGAAAGGAACAAAAAAAAAAAAAAAACAGCTTTTGAGATACAAGAAGAAATAGTTTGCTTGGATACAGCCAATCCGAAGGACATAGGATGAAAGGGAACAAAGAGCTGATTAGATTTCCTAACAGGCTTATATGTCTTATCTAAATAAAATCTGAGTTGTCTATGCATATCCAACTTGTGCAGCACCTTCTCAATGGCAGATTGAGGAGCAGGGAAAAAAAGTGGGCAAATGAATAGACTGATTAAGGGACAACTCATTCACCACCTTGAGCATAAAAGAAGGATTAGTATGCAAGGACATTCTGTTGTTATGAAAAACCTAAACAGGAGGACAAGTCATAAGGGCTTGAAGCTCAGACACCCATCTGGCAGAAGTAAGGGCTAACAAAAGTGGTCTTCCAAGAGCAATATTGCAAGGAAGCTGAAGCTGCAGCCTCAAAATGAGCCTGAGTCAATTTTTCCAAAACAAAATAAAGATCCCAGGGAGGAGGAACAGGTTTCCTGGGAGGCCTAATATGAATGATGACTTTTAGGAATTGTTCAGCCTCAAATCTAGAAGCTAAAAGAGGAGATAAAGGCAGACATGCAGAGATAGCTGGTAAATGGGCCTTAACATCAGAATAAACCAACCTAGCAGTCAGCAATTCACACAGATAAGAGAAACCCAAAGGAGAATCCACAGGGAGTTGATCCAGGTTTAGAGAAATGCACCAAACAGAAAACCTCTTCATTTTGGATAAACAGAATTTCCTAGTATTGGGTTTCCTGGCCTTCTGGAGGACCCCCCCCCCCAAGCACATCCTGTTGTCCTCAGAAAAAGTGTCTACGTGGAATCAAAATCCTATCACCCACAGTGTTAGTTAAAGAGTGGACAGGTGGGGATGGATGAGAGATTCTTGTCTTGTGTGAGTATGTCCACCTTGTGAGGCAACTTGTGATGATTGCCCTTGGCTAAATACAGAAGAGGAAAGCCAAAAGGGAGTCACTGACAAGATTTTAGGAGCATTTTGTTGAATTTTGAATAGACTTTTGGAATGAGTGTTAGGGGAAGGAACACACAGAAACATCCTCTTCCAAGAAAAAGACAGGGTGTCCAGCTTCCAAACCAGAAGACCTGGGACTCTGGGACAAAATAGAGGAAGTTGTCTGTTCAGAGGGGAGGCAAATAAATTTATTTGAGAAGTACTCCACTGGTAAACAATGCCCAGAAAAGCGTCCCTGTTAAGCATCCATTCACGGGATGGAGTTAAGGACCTGCTCAGTGCGTCTGCCACAATGTTTTGACCTGACCTGAAGGGATATTAACTGCCTGAAGAGACACTTGATACTGGACAGCAAGATCCCACAGCAGGAGTGACAACTGGCAAAGAAGATAAGATCTTGCTTCTCCCCCTGTTTGTTTACATACCACATCACAGTGGTATTGTTTGTAAATAACTTGAGAGGTCCTGGGGAGAAGACAGGATGAAAAGCCTGAAGCACCAGCAGAAGAGCTCTCATCTCTTTGACACTGATGTGTTTTTTCTGTTGAAGAGGTGACCACAACCCTGCACACCATTAGAAAGCCAAAAGCTGTTCCCCATCCCACAATTGAAGCGTCTGTAAATGGCTCCTGAGACGGAAGACGGGGGATGAAAAGGGAGCCGTGGATTTAGAGACAACTGCTGGATCCACCAGTGAAGTTCCTTCCTGAGACAAGGTAGAAGAGGAACTACAAACTCTAGGGGATGCACATGTTGAAGCCAAACTGACTTCAGGAACCACTGAAACTTTCTCATGTGGAGTGTTGCCATAGGGAGCATAGGGATGGTGGGTGCCATGAATCACTGAGCTCTCAGAAACTCCCTGGCTGTAATACAGGCCAGAGGTAGAAGAGTTTGAAACAAGGAAATGACTGTCAGGGCCTTGGAAGGAGGTAGGTATGCCAGCATAGGCACTGACTGAATCCTGCATCCCAGAAAAACATGGTCCTGAGGAGTCAGAAAAGACCTGGGCATTGCAAAACAGAAATAGCAAAATTAAGATTTTGCAACAGGATCCCTGGAGAGGATGTCTGAAACAGGAGGTCGTTCAAGGAGGGAAATATTTGGATTCCCCTGAATCCTGCAAAAAGCAATTACAGAAGTGAAGCATTCTGTGAATACCCTTGGGGAAGTAGAAAGGCCAAAGGGCAGAGCAGAAAACTGAAAATGCCACGAAGCAACACAGAAATGTAAAAACTTCCTAAAAAGGGGATGGATCGGAATATGGAGATAAATATTCTTGAGATCCAGACACCCCATGTAATCCTGAGGAAGCAAAAGAGGGAACAAAGTCTGAAGGTGCAACATTCGAAAGAAGGGCACCTTCAGAAAAGTGTTTAGATGAGACATGTCTAGAATTGGTTTCCAAGTACCCTCTTTTCTGAGTACTAGAAAAATCCTGGAATAACCCCCCCATCCCTTTTAGGACACATGCACCTCTAGAATAGTACAGAGTCAAAAGGTCCCAAGGCATCTCTGTAAAGTAGAGTTGTTCCTGAGGAGGCTGAGGAATACCAATAAAAGGTGGAACCTGATGAATAATAAACAGGACCCAGGAATCCTGAGCATCTGTAGCCAAACAGGAAGAGAGAGAGAGTGGGGCGAGGAGAAAATGAAGTGGCTGGGAAGAATAGGATAGTCAGACAACACCTGGTTTATATGGAAAAGGAGACTTCTGAGTTACTGAAGTCTGATTAGCCTTAGCAGAAGGAGCCCACTTGCCACCCTTTTTGCTTTTAGGAGGAGGGTGAGATTGCTTGCAAATAAAGGCTGGCTTATTAGGCTAGTTTCTCTGAAATTTAAATACCCACAAAAAAAATTGCTATTGTATTCATCTACATCCCATCAGGTAAAAACATCCCAATCCTTGAACAAATACTTTTTTGGTTATCACAAAATGTTGCCTGTGAAACTTTAATCCTTGGAGATGTTAACATAGATTGGAATGACTTAAATATTCACTCTCCCCAACATAGCATCAATCTCCATGGCTTTTCCCAACTGATCTCCACCCCCACCTGCCTACATAAAAACATACACAAATCCACTTTAGATTGGATCCTCACTAACAAACCTCACATGTACCATAATTCCTGAACCCCTCCAGCACTATAAGCAGTCATCTGCCAACCTGCATCTCTCGATACTCCCAACTACAGAGACCTCACCTCTACAGAGACTGTAGAAAACTCACCAACTTTAACCCATATTCCCTGAATAATTATCTTTCCTCCACTCTCTGTCCATTAATGAAGGTGTACTTAAATTTAACCACATCTTTCCTGACATCCTGAACTCCCTAGCTCCCTTAAGGAAAATCAGCGTCAAATTCAACTATGCCCCCTGGATCACTAGAAATACTCTCTCCCTCATGGCAGAAAGAAATAAGGCTTGGAAACCCTGTCTAAAATTTAAATCACCCTCACAGTTACAAGACTACAGAAAACTTAGGAACCCCAACAAAAAAAAAAAACATCCACCACGATAAGAAAAACTACTACATCCAAGCTCAAACTAACCACTACACCACCCTTAAAAGATTGTGGAGTACTATTACCAGAATTCTCCATCCTGGTACCCCCAATACCCCACCCCCTTCCCTAATAACACCACAACAGAGACTGCAACACTTCTTAACAAATACTTCGTAATGACTATTTCCAAGCTCATTCCTAATAACTCCTCTTCTACTACAGATGCCTGTAACACAAACCACTCTACCCCTCTCACTCAGACTGCCAATGCTAACACTTTCTCATTCAAACCTGTCTCTATTTCCTATATTAGAAAACTACTCCTAAAATTAAACCCTGCTCTCTACTGACAACCTTCCTCCTCAGTTCCTTAAAATAGCTGCTGACTCTACTGCTTTTCCTGCCTCTATTTTAATTAATAGATCCATTCAAGAATCCATAGTTCCTGACCTCTGGAAATCTTTCTACACTATACCTCTATACAAGGGTGGTAAATTCAAATGAACCTAGCAACTTCAGACCCATTGCTATCTTCTCTCCTCTGTCTAAAATCCTTGAAAAATGTATCCACTCTCAACTAATTACATATCTTATCCAAGGAAATCTCCTCACTCCTACACAACATAGGTTTCGCCGTAAACACAGCATCTCCACTGCCCTTATTTCCTTGTCTGAAACTGTTGCTTTTGCCAGAGACAACAAACTTATACCTTGCCTGTTTCTTGATCTATCTAAAGCCTTTGACACTGTTTCTCACTCTCTACTCCTCTCCAAACTATTCCATCTCAACCTCTCTCACACCGCCCTCAATTGGTTCTCCAGCTACCTCTCTAACAAACATCAATTAGATGGCTTAACTCTTGCTCCCCTTTCCTCTCTATCCAAAGTGGGGTACCCCGAGGCTCCATACCTCCCCTCTGCTAGTCAGCATCTTTACCAATAACCTCCATACTTCTTGCAGTCACTCCTCTATCGTCCAATATGCAGATGACTCCACACTGAGATCTGGCTCTGAAAACTTGACTACACAAAACTCCTTTTGTTCTGTAGAAAGATGGCTCAATGACCATCATCTCATCCTCAATTCCAATAAAACAAAGCTCTTCCTTTTTCTGCCCAACTCCCTCTCCCACTGTAAATCTACCTTTTCAATCTCTTCTCTCAACAACACTACTACAAAAGTTGAAACACAAACTAAACTCCTTGGCACCATTATTGATGGCCAACTAAAATTTGACCTACATGTCCAACAAAGCATCAAAAAACCCACCAAAAATTACGCCTACTTTACAGAAATAAAAAATACCTTAGTGCAGAATCCAAATGTGCCCTTGCTCAAACTTTACTACCCACCCTACTCTATGCCTCCCCTGTCCTGACTAAACCTCAATCTTACTTTGTTCACAAACTCAAATCAACATACAGTAAAGTTGCTAGATTTGCTGTAAATCATCCCTACTTCTCCAACCACTGTCTGGCCCTACAGAAACTTCACTGGCTTGAACTCCCACATCAACTTACTCCCACTCAACTCCAAACTGCTCACTTCCTTCTCAATAACCCCACTACCTGCCCATCACTTTCCAAACTTCTGCCCTATTACACCCCAGTCGTCCTCTTCATAGTTCCAACCAACTCTTACTACTGACCTAAAAACCCTGTAAAAATATAACAAAAACCTTTATAAATACTCTGTCTCTCACAGGTGGAACAAACTCCCATTATATATCAGAAGTATAACTCATGCCAACAACTTTAAAAAGACACTAAAAGATCACCTTCTTAACTCCAAGATCAGTCACTGTAATCACACCATTTAACCTTCCGTATACCTCTATTTACATTTTACAGCCTCTACTTAGGAAGTGTCTTGGCATTATTTCTTAATTCTTGCAATTATTATAACATGCTACCTTTTCAGCACTGTGACTAAACTGTTTGTATGTTTATATTTTTAGTACTCACACTTTATGTGGCAACTATAATTTGTTCTGTATACCGGCGTTTCAGTTTGTACTCTATTTTATGTTGTGTATAATTGTTTCTTTTTAATTTTTATTGCTTTAGAAGTTATTGGAGCTTGTCTCCTCAGATCTCTGCTGAAAATGTTTTGTTTTGTAACTCAGCTGGACCAACCCGGTTAACAAAAGTGAAATAAATAAATAAAATTTAGGCACAGCAGAAAAACAAAAATAAAACACACTGATTCCACACGGCTGGTTAAATTTCATGAAATTAATTTATTCCAAAGTAAAACAAGTAAGAGCTTTCACGGATATCATCCACTTCATCAGACTAGAATGAAAAATAACATTGAAATGCTTCCTTTTATACATTCAAATGAACCAATCTACTGAACTGATGAATTAAATGCAGCCTTGTGGAACCAGTGTGTTTTATTTATTTTTGCTCCATTTATCACATCATTTGGTTCCCCTGTCAGCTTCAGAGGCTCTCTGTTTTTTGTTACAGCAGAAAAACGGATGTTTAAGTTCTTGTAAAACCTTGCCCTTATCCTGAAGAGACTTAAACATATCAGCCAGCTTCACCAAACAAGTGTTTATTATCAAGATGGGCATCCATCAACTTAGTCTTAATATTATTAGACAAAGGCTGAAGTCGAAGCCAAGAACACTGACCCAAAAGCAGCAGCCATAGAGGAAGCATCTGCTGCATCATAACTACACTTGATGGAATGACGAGGCAACTGGAAGGAAGACACTAACAGGGAAAGAGCAGAAGTTTTATCATCAGATTCTGGAACATCAGAAATAATCCAACAAGCCTGGGACAGGAGAGCCAACAAGTACCTGGACATATGGGTCTCATAATTAACATCCCTAAAAGCCAACACAGCAGACGTGTAAATCTTCTTGCCTTGCCTTTCCATAGTCTTGTTATCCTTATCAAGGGGCAGTAACTTGGGAGAAGGAAGCAATTGAGAGGGCTTCTCAGAAGCTACAGACATTACTGAGGAGTCAGCAGAAGGACACTTGTACTAAAATTTGCAGTCCTCAGGCACTCTATAAAATCAATCAAGTTTCTTAGGAGCAGGGGGCTGAGAGTCTGAAGCATTGGAAAAAAGCAACCAACAGCATAAACAGCAGAAGGTTTAGGAGAATCCATCTGCAGCAAATCAGAGTATCTTTTAAGACCTCAGAGACCTCAGCATAATTCCATTTAAAGAACTCCATCATCCTGGAGATCATGTACCCAAAATAAATCTCTTCAAAAGAAGTATCAGGACTGGTAGATTCCTCTTCCTCTGATCCACAGTCCAAAGGGGAAGGAATCTGAGAAGAGTAAGCAAGGGATTCCTCATGCGAACCCAGCTCCTCCTCAGAGGAATCCTGTTCCCTGGGTCTTTTTAGGGGAGTAGAGGACCAAGGGGGGGGGGGGCTGAAAAAGAAACTCCCTGAGTAGGTTTCAATGCCAAAGCACTAAACAAACCCTGAGTGAAGGCCTGCCATTCACTCTGTGGATCCTTAGGAGTACAAGAGATATGTTGTCTCTTGCTTTTTCTTCAATGGGACATCTGCCTTACAAAATTTAGAAGGCTCTGACCCTGGACGGTATTCAATGATAGTCGGAAGGAGTTCTTCTCTCACTAAAACTTGAGGAACACCTCTAGGCCCCTCAGAAATAATCAGTCGTGGTTACCCTTGAGTGTCCAAAACGGATGTCTGCAAAGCCTTCTCAGATGTGCTGAAAATCAGATCCCCCCCCATTCTCCAAACCGGTTGCGGCAGAGGAATTCAACTACAAAGCTGGGTGAACCTCTGGGCATTCACTTACCTAGAAAAAGACGTCTGGTGGAGGCTGAACAGCAGAAGATTCCGGCCTAGGCTTCTTAGCCGCCTTCTTCACTGACGGCAGTCCCTCAGAGTGGGAAGTACCCTCCATCATGTCTTTCGCGAGCAGCTTAAAATGCTGACTTTCAAGATAAAGCATCAAAGAAGATAGTCTACTATGAAAGGTTTTAGGTACAAAAGCCTGATAAATAGAAGAGGACATATGATCGTAAGAGGCACCTAAGCAAAAAAAAAACACTGGTCATGTTGCTCTTTATGGGGAATCCATCTCCTACACTAGCATTTACCTTTCTTGGATGACATGAAACCCCACAAGCAGCAATAAAAAGGATAATTAAAAAGAACCCTAATGGGGCACTTATCGGCGATGGCTTGGTGAACCAGCAATGGAACGATTGTTCAGACCGACGATCAAGTGATGGCGTTTAGACTGGCAGCAAAGTAGTTCACAGGATGGCACATCCAGACATCACCTTTATGCCCTTATGTTATGCAAGGATCATGAGTGTGATGAATGGTATACCTTAAGGCAACCTAAAGGCTTTGGTATTCTGGGCGTATGGCAGGGGATCCCTAATGTAATGACTACTGCAACAGTGAAATGCAACCAACACATAACCCACATGTGGAGGTCCTCTGTAAAAACCTACCCAAAGCACAGAGACCTGCCTAACACAAGCACACCACACACAGCTCACATATACAGAAACACAGTACACATAACACACGAATGTCCACCAGGTAAGCCATTAAGGCGCAACACACAACCATATGTGCTAGTCATTGGCGACTATTGTGAGACACACTGATGTGCCACTCACCAGATTGGATAAGGAGAAGGTCACAGTTAGTTGCCTATCTGGTGCCAGGATCCAGAACATCACACACACACTCAAGTCTCTCAGTAGCAAGTACTGTTATGACTCTGTCATAGTACATGTTGGTGTGAATGACTCGAGACATACTTCTCTAGACAATGAAGAAAGACATGACTGAGCACTTGTATTGTGTGTTCCAGCCAGGTATGTCACTAGCCTTAAGCAGCATAATATCCTCACCCAGAATGACACCACAATACAAGCAAAAGATGATTGACTTCAAAAATTGGCTTAAACTCTGGTATAATTCTAAGGAGATCCAGTCCCTGTTAACCTGGGATGACATGGTTGATGTACCTTGATGCTTTGCCAGAGATTATCTCCACCTGTCACCCCTATGATTTCGCTTCTGGCAAAGACTCTTGCCTCCCCCAATGTCTTTTTTAGGCAATGTCACAAGAACACAATTTCTAACGTAAAAGTTTCCTCAAAAATCAACATCAGGATCATGCTGCTAAACATGGTGTCTTAAACTAAAATTGCACTCGTTGGAAGCTATCGTCAACTTGGGAGATGCTGTCTATACAGTCACAGAAACTGGTTCAAGGCTGCAGGGAGCACCTCAGCTATAGTGGGTTATAAAGCCTTCAACTCGCTCAGACCATCAGATGACAACTGGAAATCCAAAGGAGGAGTATCTATTTTTATTAGAGACAAATACTCCTCCAGATTGGTCAGTCTAAATCAGTCCCTTGAACTTCTCAATGTACAACTCGCTGTAGGTAAAACTCTTCAGATTACCGCCAATTATAGGACCCCCTCCATGAATCAGGACACCCACAAAGCCTACCTGGACCTACTAGAGTTCAATATACCATCAAACACCCTAACTTTAAGAAACTTCAACTATCCACCAATAAATTGTTCTAACTACACCTGTACCAATGCACTCACCCAGAGATTCTTGAACTTTGTAAACTCCAATGCCCTGGATCAGTGAGTAGAAACTCCTACAAAGGGTTCAAACATCTTGGTTCTGGTACTCGCAAACATGAGTGATCACTGCACCACCCAAAGTGTACAGTCATCTTTAGTGAGATTTGACCACAATTCAGTCACACTAGAAGTAACAATAGTGTCTGACCCCCCCCCCTCCGCCAGCCAGAAATAAACTTAAAAAATTTCTCCAAAGCAAACTATAGTTTCTTATGAGACAATATTGCTAGTTTCATAGCCCTTGCCCTTGTTGATGGCAAGGATACCTATGTCGAGGTTTATTCCAATGCTTTGTACAAACACCTCCACAGCTGAATTGACTCAGCTGTACCCAAACAGGATCAAATTATGTTCCTCGCATAAGAACAAGTTTGTTTGCTGGACATCTGCCATAAACAGCTTCCAAAAGCAGTAGATAGTGGTCCACAAACTCAAAGGACTCCCTTATTGGACTAAGCAAGCAAATTAGACACCTAGTGAAAAAATCCAAAGCCAATTAAGAATCTAAATTGGTTGCACTAGCAAAGGGTAACCAAAAAGCATTCTTTGGCCATGTCCGCAAACTCAAAAGAAAATCCCAGATTTGCACTGAACTTGTTGTAAATAGCACAACATATACTGAACTTGGTGATATTGCTAGCCTGCTGGCAGATAGGTTCAGTGAGAACTTCTTCCCCACCACCTCACAATATACAACAAGCCATTGCTGCCATGTCCTCCCCAGAAATCTCTAAGGAACAGGTCCTTAATGCCCTTTCTAAGGCAAAAAACACTGTCTACATAGGACCAGACAATATCCTTGGCTGTGTCCTAAATTGCTTAAGGAGCTAGTGGCACCTCTGAGTACCCCCTTTAACCACAATCTAAGCACTGTGGACATTCCTGCAGATTGGAAAACTGCCACAGACACCTCCCTCCACAAAGGGGGCTCCCTCTGCTGACCCCGGGAATTACAGACCTACAAGTCTGAACAGCCTCATATGCAAGTCCATGGAGAGAATCATTATGTACCTCATCAACATGGACATAGGTGACCTCCAAACACTAGACCCATCCCAGTTTGGTTTTGTCAAAGGGCAATTGTGCCTGCTAAACTTGGTGGACTTCCTGGATACAGTCACCAAAGCCCTGGACGAAGGCAAAACTGTGCATTTGCCCATTTAGATGTGGCAAAGGCTTTTGACACCACTCCTCACTCAGACATCATTGATAAACTTACCCAACTGAACATAAACCAGTATACAGTTAGGTGGGCTGCTGACTGGCTCACCAATAGAAAACATACAGTTAAAGTAAGGGACTATTCACTCACCTCCAGACCAGAAACCAGTGGAGTACTACATGGCTTGGTGCTGGGGCCCCTATTGTTTGGAATTTACCTTTCAGAAGTACAGGCCAAAACAAAAGGCATGTGGCTAACAAAGTTTGCAGATAACTGCAAGCTGGGAATGCTCAATGAATCTCACAGTGACACTCACCCTTCAGGAAGGTCTTACTCAAACCAATGATCAAAGCCAAAGTCACAGACTCAAGCTAAATGCTAAAAAGTGCATCATCATCCCCTTTGGCAAGGGAAGTGTCCCTGCAAAGTACCACATTAACATCATTTTAAGTACCCAATCTGTGGTAAGAGATCTGGGCACACAGGTTGACAGCAACCTCTCCTTTGACCATCATGTTTCCACAGTGGTAAGAAAAGGCTTTTATGTTGCCCATCTCATCAATAAGGGCATTGTCTCCACAAAAAAAGAGGTTATAACCCCCCCTAACTCCTCCCTTGTTAGACAAATTATAGAATATCATGCACCCTTATGTACCTCGCCAGGTACTTCCAACAATTGGAGAGACCTCAGAGGTACCTTACAAAGAAAATTCAAGGTGTCCAACACGTGTCCTATGCCGATGGACTAAAATCCCTGTCGCTGTACTGTGTGTCCTACAGACTACTCAGGAGTGACCTCTGCCTGGCCTATAAGGCAACCGCAGACCCTGCCCTGATGGAAATGCTACACATTAGCAAGACAAATGATACTCGCCTAACTCTCTCTAGTGACCTCAACATGAGAAGCAATATTAATAAGAACCTGCTGGAGATACAGGTTCATCTCCCAAAGGTTCTCCCTACTCTGGAATAAGCTTCCAATCTTAGTAAAACAGAGCCCTTCACTGACTCTCTTCAAGTGTAATCAGGACAACTGGATGGGGAATAGCAAACTCAGTCTTGGGGTTTTACCTGCGTTTCTTCTGGACAGGGCCAGCAGGTGTTGAGTCAGGTCTACCAATAGCACCACCAAAAGAGGGGAAAAAGCTTGGCTAGGCTTTTAAGGGCCTCAGGGCCATTAGCTTAGTAATATCCTAGGATTATATAGAAGGACACATACAGTAAAATTGCTGCAAGACACAGTAAGAATTAGCTCCACTAAGGCAGCAGCTGTATCTGCAGCATACCTGGGATATGTTTCAATCTAAGACATTTTAGCAGCTGCCAAATGGTGCACCTCAAATTCTTACAAAACACGAAGTTGTTTGCACAGTCCACGAGTAGCACAGGTTTTGGCATGGCTGTGTTGCAAGGGATGCTGTACAAGCGTGGTCACGCCATGGGTACTGGCAACAGTGCTTGGGAATCTGACTAATACTAACATTTATTTAACAGTCATCCTCAAGCCTACATGCTAAAAGTTACTGTTATAATCACACTTCACAAAAAACAAGGAAGTACAGCTCTATGTTAAAGTAGGCCACTGAAAATAAGTCATTGTGACAGTAAAGTAGCCTTCTCTCCACTTACCCTACTGATGTATGCAGTTTTACTGTAATGTGCTATTATACAACTACACATCTAAAACTTTGGATAACAACAACAATAATAATAATAATGTACACGTTTTTGCCTCCTCAGGTGCACAGTCCACTCCCAATAAATATCAGCTCATTTGTGACAATGTGGCCAATGACATGAGCAAAAGCTAAGTGAAGGGAATTGTCATCCAGGACATGAAGGCTGCTTGTGTCATGTCCATCTGTGTACAGCCACCTTTTTGCAGCTACTCCCCAGTACAGGCCATCCAAACTAGCAGCCCAAAGGACCTGCATGAGAAGGTTAATATTGCCATTTACCCTCTCCCAGTTACAGCTCCTGCCATTTCTCCTGTCCCATCAAGGAATTACAGAAAGCCCTCATTAACATGGACAGTTAAGGCATTTCAATTTGTCCACAGCCCCTTTGTGGTGGCTGACATCAACATTTACATCACCACAAGGACATCCTATGTACCCTCATATGCAAGTGCTCACACACCTACATACAAACAAAACACAGCTATCTTTTCTGGTTTCTTGGCTGTATCTCTGTTACCAGCAAGTCTCTGTTTGCTGGTGGCAAGCAGCCAAATACTCCACTCTCCTTCCAAGAAAGGTAATTCACTATCAGCTACTGACTTACACCTATCCCTGCCTGTCTCCTCTTGCACTTAAGACATTAGTTGAAGTTGGGATGTCAGGGTTGTAGTCAGGGCGTTCTCCCACTATGCCAAATTATATACATCCCTGTGAGAGTCAAGAGCTGGAAGAACTGAAATACCTAGCAATGTAGACAATTCGTGAGTGCAATGTGCACAAAAAAACTCTACTGACCAGTGGCATAAGATTAATGTTAGTCCTAAAAGTGACAAAGGCATAACTGATGAAACTGCTAACTAGAAAAGATGACAAACAAGGTCTGTTTAACATGAAATAAAACACAATAGTTTGCTGTACTTCAGAAGCACACAAAGACAAAGGCCTTGTTTAGGCATGCAGGCTGTTACACTAGTACTTTAACATAGCAGCCCTACTACTTTAGATTCAGTAGACACACTTCCACATTTCATCATTTTTCTCAAAAGTGAAAATAAACAATCAAAAATATTTTTATAAAAACTAAAACACTGTCACTGAAAGTGATGATTTCTAGAATTTGAAATATCAATACAGAAATAAAAGCACTGCAGGAAATTATGATGCAACACTCAAAAACTTCAACATACTTGTGTTACCTGTGCATCTAAAAATATAATCTAAGTTTAAGTTTAGTTTATAGCTGCACAAATAATGACTAAGCTAATGATTTTATTTTACATATAAATAACCCAGACATGGGCAGAACAAATGCTGAGATATTTATTTGTTGCCAGTAGCCATGATGAGATGTGAGTGCAAAATCAGGGATGAATTTATCCTCGAACCTGTACACCAGAAGATGGTTTGATCGATTAACCTCTGGGTTATAAGCCCAGCCTGTTTCTACAATAACTGAATTTCCAGATTTGCAAGATACAACTAAGTATTTACAGGCTCCACCAAAAGGCTTAAGTGACCATTACAATGTGCTACACTGTCAAGCTGCATTATACTTAGTTTTCATCACATGATAAATATGTAACTCCCACTCAGGTGAGGAATATATCATACATTCACAGTGACTTGGCAAGACCAAAATTTCATGTGCTGAAATGGGCAGTGTAATTCCGCCCAATTTAACGACAACTTCCAACTAAATGGTTGGAGTGACATCTTAGGTATTTTCTGTATCGGAGTATTTTGCTGTAATTCTGTGAAAGCATTATTTTAATAAGGACTCTGAAAGAAGACTAACATGTAGCCTTTTATATAGAGATAAACACAAGGCTTCACAGTCATTTCAACAGCAAAGGCTGGTAAGCTGCATAGTACTCAGGTTTTATTAGGGGAGAGGACGTGACTTTTCCAAAAGGTTTCTCTTTACTGTGTTGCCTTTACATCAGAAGTAAAAAACATGTTTATCATCAGAAAAATCACAATTTTGTTACTTTGAACAGACATGACCAAAAACCTTTAACTGAGAAGGCATAATGAAACCCCAAAGGCAGAATTGACTGTCTTAGGTGTATTTTGCGGAGTAGCTTATTATAATTGCTGACAGTTCTGCAGGAAATTCTCAAATGAAGTACCAAATGTAGGGTTTTACAGCCATTCAACCATCACACAGTCCTGCACGCTGTATTACACTCACTTTCAAGTTGTGAATACCGGACTTTTGATCAGGGCCCACGTGGAATTCAACACATCTTTAAATGAGCTTTCCTAAGTTACTGATACAGCAGAAATAAAAATCATATACTTCTTCAGCACAGTCAACTTCTTTTACTGCTAGGAACAATATTGCGTGAAAAATGACAGTCACAGGTGCATCCTACATCTGTGTCCAAGGATAAATCTTTGAAAGTTTTGTCAAGACCTTTCAAAGACAACTGAGATTACAGCATTGAAGGAATGGTGGGTATATGACTTCTGTTCAAGGCAGGAGTTCTACATATTCATAATACAGCTGTACTGAGAGGTCATGATATTAGAAGTAAAAATGGTACATAATGCCACCAGATAATGTTTCTGCCTTTGCATATATGTTATTGCTAAATCATCCTGTGCAGATAGGAGTCACATGCTTCAAATTCAGCAGTGAGTGCACTGAAATATCCAAGATCAAAGTTACAGTCATAAATAACTGTATTGTGTACCAGTGTATCCAAAGAAAAGTCTTTGTACATTATAAATAATTCTCAGATGGATTCATGGGAGTGAACAGGAACATCATATGTACTAGTGAAGATGTATCGAGAGACCTAGAAGGCAAATCATAAAAAAAGGGTAGATTTCTAAAGAAATACATGACAATAGTAAGAATAGAAGATGTGGCATTACTAACAGGTGCTAACACAGACATTATATGTTCTCCAAGCTGCAATAACTGGGGTAGGCTGGACAGAAATTACATATCACAGGAGCATGGGTATTTAAATGGAAGCTTTGAAATGCATCCAATATCTGTTTCAGACTATGCACCAGTAAAGACTAAAATAAAGATAACAGGGTAATCAAGTAAAATGAGACTGCGTTGCTTTCCTACTTACCTGTTAAAAAGGGAGGAATTTAAGAAATGGGATGTGGAAACGATTCAAGACCTGTTATGGAAAATATAAACTCCTTCAGAAGGGATAGCTTAGGAGTAAGAAAAGGAATTTAAAAATATGGTAGAAATGAGAAAGAAAGATATGGGAAAGTAGTAACAGGAATTACTTAGATAATCAAAGGATTTAACTGGTACTGCAGGTGAAAAGGAATCTTCTAGATCAAGATGAGAAGCAATTGTTGTATGCTGAAAGGAAAACAAGGGAACATTTTGATAATATGCATGGGTTTAGAAAGATTGCTGTTAAGCAAGTATTTCCGATAACAATCCAGAGAACAAAAAACAATTAGCACACAGACTTGGGCAACAGAAAAAATAAAGGGGTATTGCCAAACTTAGGGAGCCTATGACTAGAAAAATAACCAGACCCTTCAGAGGTGTTAAAGATATTTCAAAAATATTATGAAAATATGCAAACAGCACAGCAATAGTGAAAACAAAAAATGAACAGACACAAACAGAAACATGCACAAATCCAAAACTCAGAGCTGCTGTTAGTTGAGGTAGGATACTCACGCTAAAACACTAGTAAAACTCAGTCCAAAAAGATGCGTGACTTTCCAATGAGCAATAAAATGAAAGTAGAAATTCAAACAAATAAATCCATGTAAGTTAGCAAATTGTTTATTCCAAGCAGTAAGCTTTCAAAGGCTTCTTCAGACTCTTTACACAAACTAAAACTTTGAACATCACTTTTAAAACCAACAAAAGCTTGTGATAGGATCTCTATAATCACATGTTTCCTTCATTTAAAAATACAGTAACCCATTAAACTCAGTTCCATGAATGTTACCTTGTTCAGCTAAGAAAAATACTGGTATATTAAAAGTAAGAACTGAATAGTTCAAAATAAACATACATAAAAACATACATAAAAACATACATAAAAATGCATCGGTGCCCAAACATACATTATATTATATTAAACAATTGAGTATATCTCAGAGCCTTGTCATATTTACTTATCATCTCATGGTGCTTTAGGAAAATCTCGTACTGAACTTTCAGGCAGTATATATCAAAAGCCATTTCAGACTTGGTTAGTATAACCCAAACTGCTTGTAATGCACATATTTACAAAGTGTGACTTTAGATATTTCCGTGTTTTACTGGAAGTTCATACTATCCAGAGTAGACTCAAAACAGTCAACAATTACAGGTGGTTAAAAACTTGTATCACATTAGTTAGGCTATTCTCGTATAAATCAAAAGTTAAAACAGTTTTTCAAAATTACTTATTTTCTGCAGACTCTGAAACGCTTTTAAAATCACAGCACAACAAAGTATTCCTTGGCGTATGTGCCTGGTTAATTCTTGAATGCAAAACAAAGAACGCTACTGTGCGTTACGCACCATAGCGTTCATAAAAATAAACATTGTGTCTATTTAAAAAGCCGATTAGGCTTACAACAGGCATAAGTACATGACGAGCTTTTCAATAGCTGTCCATTAGTTCATGCCTTAGTCTCTTCAATCTCCGTTAATAAACAGGGACATTTGACATTTCAGGATGTGAACGTAACTTACAAAATGTGGGTGGAAGAATGCTTCAACAATAAACGAAGCAACAAAACGTCTATATGGAAACAGAGCAATATCTTAATAATTAACTTGACTCGTACAGATCCACAATGGTGGAAATAAGCACACTGACTTAAGCAACCATTAATTGCACTTTATAATTGTTACATCCTTGATACCCAAATTTAAAATATAGACATTGTGAAATGTTAAAACTCTTATGTGGTGAAGCGGAAAATATAGGGAAGGAATACATGAGGGAAAGGGGAAAATGGGAAGTATTTTGGCACATATATTCTGTTAATCGAATGGCATCCTGAGGTGTCTTACATTAGTTTTATAAACAGTACTTTTCAATACTAAATATATGTGTGCAAAGATTCATTTCTTATGACAAATGATGAAAGTATATGAAATGCCTACAATATGTCTGAGTATATAGATAGGTCATCTACACCATGGTCATAATGTTGTGAGGAAAATGTACCTAACTAATGTGGAATTTAGAACAGTTAGTGGGAGATCTCTTTACCTGCGTAATCTTCTACTTTTCAAAAATGGCTTTATTTGGATTTAATCGTTAAGGCCTGGTGGTTTATCGGACCTTAATCTTATGATCCATCTTGTTTCTTGTTCTAAAGTTCTGTTAATTAGATCACCACCTCTGAATCCTTCATACACACATTGAATGGCACAGAACTTAAAGGAATGACTGGTACCAGTTGAACTTTTATGTCTAGCCAATGCATTGGTTTCTGTACCTACTCTAAGGTGGTGTGTTCCCTAATCCTCTCCTTAAATGATCTATATGTTTTCCCTATGTAGTAACTATTACATCCTAAACATTTAGCCATATATATGACATTTTACTTTCACAGTTGGTGTTAGTGTTAAAATTGTAAATGCGTCCTGTAGTAGGGTGCTCAAAACTAGTTTCTTTATTAATATAAATACATTGATTGCAATGACCACAGGGTACTGTGTTTCTATTCACTGTCAACCTGTTAACTAGTGGATGTCTTGGTCTACATAGGATACTCTTCAGATTGGGAAGGTTTTTATAAGCTATAATGAGGTGTGGGGCCAGCAATCTCACTAACTTCTATATCTGAATTCAAAATACCCCAGTGTTTCTTCATAATGCTTTTCACTTGCAGGCTCATTTTACTAAAAGTAAGGTTAGCTCTAACTTCATTCCTAGGGGAACCTGAGCTAGTGGTCATTGCTTCATGTGCCATAAAATATGGTTTCGCAGTACTTGTTCTTAAGGTCTCCACTGTGTTAATAGTGTCTAATATTTCTTTTTCTTTGTAACCTCTCTCCAGAAATCTCTCCTCCATGTCCTCTATTCCTGAAACATAAGTTTCTTGTTGTGGATTCAATCTAGATACCCTCATAAATTGTCCTTTAAGGACGTTTTGAAATACATGGCCGGGATGCATACTTTGTCTATGTAATATATTGTTTCTTTGGCAATCTTTCCTATAAATAGTTGTGTTGATCATACCATTGGTCATTCTAAATACTTCCACGTCCAAAAATGGAAGATTGCTAACTGAGAAGTTTGCAGTAAATTTTAAGAAGTCCGTGGTATTGTCCAAGTAAGAAACAAAGTTTAATAGGGAGGGTTCATCTCCAAGCCATATAAAAAAGAGGTCGTCCACAAAACGACAGTACATTGCAGCATGTTCTATAAATGATAGATTATTGAAGAGAAAAATATCTTCCCATCTGGCCATGACACGTACCACCTTAGAGTAGGTACAGAAACCAATGCATTGGCTAGACATAAAAGTTCAACTGGTACCAGTCATTCCTTTAAGTTCTGTGCCATTCAATGTGTGTATGAAGGATTCAGAGGTGGTGATCTAATTAACAGAACTTTAGAACAAGAAACAAGATGGATCATAAGATTAAGGTCCGATAAACCACCAGGCCTTAACGATAAAATCCAAATAAAGCCATTTTTGAAAAGTAGAAGATTACGCAGGTAAAGAGATCTCCCACTAACTGTTCTAAATTCCACATTAGTTAGGTACATTTTCCTCACAACATTATGACCATGGTGTAGATGACCTATCTATATACTCAGACATATTGTAGGCATTTCATATACTTTCATCATTTGTCATAAGAAATGAATCTTTGCACACATATATTTAGTATTGAAAAGTACTGTTTATAAAAACTAATGTAAGACACCTCAGGATGCCATTCTTGATTAACAGAATATATGTGCCAAAATACTTCCCATTTTCCTTTCCCCTCATGTATTCCTTCCCTATATTTTCCGCTTCACCACATAAGAGTTTTAACATTTCACAATGTCTATATTTTAAATTTGGGTATCAAGGATGTAACAATTATAAAGTGCAATTAATGGTTGCTTAAGTCAGTGTGCTTATTTCCACCATTGTGGATCTGTACGAGAGTCAAGTTAATTATTAAGATATTGCTCTGTTTCCATATAGACGTTTGTTGCTTCGCTTATTGTTGAAGCATTCTTCCACCCACATTTTTGTAAGTTACGTTCACATCCTGAAATGTCAAATGTCCCTGTTTATTAACGGAGATTGAAGAGACTAAGGCATGAACTAATGGACAGCTATTGAAAAGCTCGTCATGTACTTATGCCTGTTGTAAGCCTAATCGCCTTTTTTTAAATAGACACAATGTTTATTTTTATGCACGCTATGGTACGTAATGCACAGTAGCGTTCTTTGTTTTGCATTCAAGAATTAACCAGGCACATACGCAAGGAATACTTTGTTGTGATGTGATTTTTAAAAGCGTTTCAGAGTCTGCAGAAAATAAGTAATTTTGAAAACTGTTTTTAACTTTTGATTTATACGAAAATAGCCTAACTAATGTGATACAAGTTTTAACCACCTGTAATTGTTGACTGTTTTACTGAGTCTACTCTGGATAGTATGAACTTCCAGTAAAACACGGAAATATCTAAAGTCACACTTTGTAAATATGTGCATTACAAGCAGTTTGGGTTATACTAACCAAGTCTGAAATGGCTTTTTGATATATACTGCCTGAAAGTTCAGTACTAGATTTTCCTAAAGCACCATGAGATGATAAGTAAATATGACAAGGCTCTGAGATATACTCAATTGTTTAATATAATATAATGTATGTTTGGGCACCGATGCATTTTTATGTATGTTTTTTATGTATGTTTTTTATGTATGTTTATTTTGAACTATTCAGTTCTTACTTTTAATATACCAGTATTTTTCTTAGCTGAACAAGGTAACATTCATGGAACTGAGTTTAATGGGTTACTGTATTTTTAAATGAAGGAAACATGTGATTATAGAGATCCTATCACAAGCTTTTGTTGGTTTTAAAAGTGATGTTCAAAGTTTTAGTTTGTGTAAAGAGTCTGAAGAAGCCTTTGGCGCTTACTGCTTGGAATAAACAATTTGCTAACTTACATGGATTTATTTGTTTGAATTTCTACTTTCATTTTATTGCTCATTGGAAAGTCACGCATCTTTTGGACTGAGTTTTACTAGTGTTTTAGCGTGAGTATCCTACCTCAACTAACAGCAGCTCTGAGTTTTGGATTTGTGCATTTACTTTTTACTTTTGTCAGAGCTGCAGAGAGTGAGGATGGCGAATGAAAGTAATGTGAATATTGAACTGCCTTATGTACGAGAGTGTTAGAACCTACTTCAAGTGTCCTGGACAGATTTAAGACTTGTGTCTCTGGGAGTACAAACCTACTCATGGACTTTAATCCAGTCGTAGATGGAGGAACTGATACTCAGTTAGGTATGACTAACTTGGATGTTTCCAAAGACTTACATGAATTAGAGACTGTGTTTACTAAATTAATCAAACTACAAGTTCAGAGACATTATTTTGAAGTATGTTTAAATAAGCAAATCATACCTCGTGGGCTAAGAGTACTAAAATGCCCACCTCTGGTACTTCACTGCCAGATCTTCTATATCGTTGGCAGCAACTCAACCTTGAGTTGAGTTTTAGCTATATGAAACTTTTGATTGAATTTCACCTACCTGAAGAGGAGAGATTGAGATTGGTTGTTAACAATTTGTTTAAAGATTTTGAATGCAAATATAGTAATAATGAAATATGTATGAGTAAACTAAGAAAAGTTATAGAAGATGTGTTATTTTTAGAGAAACGGATGTTAGACCAGAAAAAGTAAAAATTACCAGGGATTTACGAGATTTTAGAAATAATAATGTTTTCACTTGGCCCAGGGAAATGACACGAACTCACACTTCAATTCTGATTTAAATGGATCTCAGAGACCATCAGGTGTAACAGGTAAAAGTTTCAGGAATACTACCTTAACCACACCTGTTAACAAACCAGATAGTTATCAACAAAATATTAACACAGAAAATAGATTGTCCAACAAACTCACCCCACGTAATAAACAGAGTGATGGTCCTGAAGTTCCAATTATTGGAAACAGCACAGGACCTGATCCACAGTTGACAGAATCTAATCATATAGAGACAGAGACTCACAGCCCCTCACAGATACTAAGTAATGGGAGAGAGAACCAAGGTGAGTTAGGTGAGAGTTTGACAGGTTGCATCACAGACGACAGAGATCAGGTGCAGCAGTAGTTAGACCAAAAGCAAACAGTGCCATTTTCAATTCAAACAGATGTCCGGCCCCTCCCCATAGCCCAGAACCATTTTTGGACAAAAGAAGGTCCACAAGCAGGGGAGACAGAAAAGGAAAGGCTCAATAGACGAACAGGAACAACTAGGCCCCACAATCAAGAAAATGTGGGGAGACAAAATCGTTAATCATGAATTTATCTGGTAGGGCACTGAATGAATATGAAATACAGGTCTTAAGTAAAGGCCTAGGTTTTATTCCTACAAAACCTAACGATCTAGTAGATACTATTATAGAAACAAAATGTATGTTCGAATTTACAATTAAGGTTGGATTTTGGCAACTCAGATAGTAGCCAAGTTATGAGTAAGCATCGTCCAAATAGTACATATGTTCCACAACTGAACCCGACTATAGAGGTATTTGGGAATGTAGTGGAAGATGAAATATATAGAAGTCATCAAGAGAATAAACCATCCAAACATGGACGTAATTTAAACTATAAACAAAGGCAAGCTTTGAATTCATTGAGAAATGACAGGTCTATTGTAATAAGACCAGCAGATAAAGGAGGACCGGTTGTCATTATGGACTATACTTACTATGCAAATAAAATGTTTCAGATGCTTGAAGATACAACTACATATACAAAAGTAACTAAGGCTAATTTAAATAACATGGTCTTTAGTGTTTACAATACCCTAGATGACCTGGTACTATCGCATGACATAACACAAGAGCTGTATGGATACCTAAAGGTGAACAATCCCACTATACCGATCATACAGGGACTTCCTAAAGTCCATAAGAACAGCAGAGACCCACCATTTAGACCTATTGTTGCAGGTCAAGGGTGGGTAACAGAACCCTATCTATTTATCTAGAGAGTGTACTTAGACCGTTAGTTAATGGTAATAAGAAGATCCTGAAAGATAGTAAGCAATTTCTTTTAGACCTATATTCTCAAACTCACTCATTGGATACGAACCAACATTTTTCTTTGTGACACTTGATGTGGTTAGCTTATTCACAGTGATCCCCAATGACGTAGGAATAAGACTGATCACTGAATATTTGAAAGCACATTCAGACTTCACTGATAGAAAGATTGACCTTGTGACCCTGCTATTAGAGACTATATTAACTAATAATGTCTTTGCATTTGAAGAAGTCATTTACTTACAGAAGGATGGCGTGGCTATGGGCACATCATGTGCAAATAGCCAACCTAGTCATGGCCAGATGGGAAGATATTTTCTCTTCAATAATCTATCATTTATAGAACATGCTGCAATGTACTGTCGCTTTGTGGACCTCTTTTTATATGGCTTGGAGATGAACCCTCCCTATTAAACTTTGTTTCTTACTTGGACAATACCACGGACTTCTTAAAATTTACTGCAAACTTCTCAGTTAGCAATCTTCCATTTTGGACGTGGAAGTATTTAGAATGACCAATGGTATGATCAACACAACTATTTATAGGAAAGATTGCCAAAGAAACAATATATTACATAGACAAAGTATGCATCCCGGCCATGTATTTCAAAACGCCCTTAAAGGACAATTTATGAGGGTATCTAGATTGAATCCACAACAAGAAACTTATGTTTCAGGAATAGAGGACATGAAGGAGAGATTTCTGGAGAGAGGTTACAAAGAAAAAGAAATATTAGACACTATTAACACAGTGGAGACCTTAAGAACAAGTACTGAAACCATATTTTATGGCACATGAAGCAATGACCACTAGCTCAGGTTCCCCTAGGAATGAAGTTAGAGCTAACCTTACTTTTAGTAAAATGAGCCTGCAAGTGAAAAGCATTATGAAGAAACACTGGGGTATTTTGAATTCAGATATAGAAGTTAGTGAGATTGCTGGCCCCACACCTCGTATAGCTTATAAAACCTTCCCAATCTGAAGAGTATCCTATGTAGACCAAGACATCCACTAGTTAACAGGTTGACAGTGAATAGAAACACAGTACCCTGTGGTCATTGCAATCAATGTATTTATATTAATAAAGAAACTAGTTTTGAGCACCCTACTACAGGACGCATTTACAATTTTAACACTAACACCAACTGTGAAAGTAAAATGTCATATATATGGCTAAATGTTTAGGATGTAATAGTTACTACATAGGGAAAACAAATAGATCATTTAAGGAGAGGATTAGGGAACACACGTACCACCTTAGAGTAGGTACAGAAACCAATGCATTGGCTAGACATAAAAGTTCAACTGGTACCAGTCATTCCTTTAAGTTCTGTGCCATTCAATGTGTGTATGAAGGATTCAGAGGTGGTGATCTAATTAACAGAACTTTAGAACAAGAAACAAGATGGATCATAAGATTAAGGTCCGATAAACCACCAGGCCTTAACGATTAAATCCAAATAAAGCCATTTTTGAAAAGTAGAAGATTACGCAGGTAAAGAGATCTCCCACTAACTGTTCTAAATTCCACATTAGTTAGGTACATTTTCCTCACAACATTATGACCATGGTGTAGATGACCTATCTATATACTCAGACATATTGTAGGCATTTCATATACTTTCATCATTTGTCATAAGAAATGAATCTTTGCACACATATATTTAGTATTGAAAAGTACTGTTTATAAAAACTAATGTAAGACACCTCAGGATGCCATTCGGGATTAACAGAATATATGTGCCAAAATACTTCCCATTTTCCCCTTCCCCCTCATGTATTCCTTCCCTATATTTTCCGCTTCACCACATAAGAGTTTTAACATTTCACAATGTCTATATTTTAAATTTGGGTATCAAGGATGTAACAATTATAAAGTGCAATTAATGGTTGCTTAAGTCAGTGTGCTTATTTCCACCATTGTGGATCTGTACGAGAGTCAAGTTAATTATTAAGATATTGCTCTGTTTCCATATAGACGCGTTTTGTTGCTTCGTTTATTGTTGAAGCATTCTTCCACCCACATTTTGTAAGTTACGCTCACATCCTGAAATGTCAAATGTCCCTGTTTATTAACGGAGATTGAAGAGACTAAGGCATGAACTAATGGACAGCTATTGAAAAGCTCGTCATGTACTTATGCCTGTTGTAAGCCTAATCGGCTTTTTAAATAGACACAATGTTTATTTTTATGAACGCTTATGGTACGTAAGCACAGTAGCGTTCTTTGTTTTGCATTCAAGAATTAACCAGGCACATACGCGCAAGGAATACTTTGTTGTGCTGTGATTTTTAAAAGCGTTTCAGAGTCTGCAGAAAATAAGTAATTTTGAAAAACTGTTTTTAACTTTTGATTTATACGAGAATAGCCTAACTAATGTGATACAAGTTTTAACCACCTGTAATTGTTGACTGTTTTACGAGTCTACTCTGGATAGTATGAACTTCCAGTAAAACACGGAAATATCTAAAGTCACACTTTGTAAATATGTGCATTACAAGCAGTTTGGGTTATACTAACCAAGTCTGAAATGGCTTTTTGATATATACTGCCTGAAAGTTCAGTACGAGATTTTCCTAAAGCACCATGAGATGATAAGTAAATATGACAAGGCTCTGAGATATACTCAATTGTTTAATATAATATAATGTATGTTTGGGCACCGATGCATTTTTATGTATGTTTTTATGTATGTTTTTTATGTATGTTTATTTTGAACTATTCAGTTCTTACTTTTAATATACCAGTATTTTTCTTAGCTGAACAAGGTAACATTCATGGAACTGAGTTTAATGGGTTACTGTATTTTTAAATGAAGGAAACATGTGATTATAGAGATCCTATCACAAGCTTTTGTTGGTTTTAAAAGTGATGTTCAAAGTTTTAGTTTGTGTAAAGAGTCTGAAGAAGCCTTTGGCGAAAGCGCTTACTCGTTTGGAATAAACAATTTGCTAACTTACATGGATTTATTTGTTTGAATTTCTACTTTCATTTTATTGCACAAACAGAAACATGTTTTAAAACATATCAAGATCAAAGGAAACTGCAACTCAAGAATTAATAGCAAATATGGGAGGGAATGAAATAAAAATGGCTAGCCACCCGGTGATGTGAACCTGTCCTCTAGATGATTGTCACTGCTGAAGTGACACCCCGACCCCATGTGGGGAAAGGGGTCATCATGGACGGATGGCTGTATAATCAATCAAATGGAAATTTCCAGGAACAGGTACCCATGAAATTTTGGTGGGAAGAAAGTGATAAAGACCTGGAAGGCTTACTTTAACAACAGTTTAAACAGAGAGAGAGTACCAGTATCTTGAAAGAAAACTGAGATGGCTGTATTAGCTCAGGAGGCAAATACCCTTTTAAGCCCAACTTCATATAGACAAATTTAAATTTTGAACCATGGCTATAATGTGTTTAAAGTGTTTTATGTTAATAATAGCTAAGAAAATGACTATGGTTCCTTCAGGAAAAATAATATTCTGTAGCCAGATGGATATAGCAACTTGAATCTCACCCTTGCTTCTCAACACCCTCTGATTGCAGGGATAAATGTATTTCTCTTATGCCTTATGTACAGTGAATAATCATTTTCCACAAACACTTTGGTGTCCCCAATTGATGATAATTTTGCCCTTCTACATTTGTGACAGAAGAAGCTACTTCTGCTCATATGATTACTGTACATCTTTCCTATAAAAGGTCTGAGCT
This sequence comes from Protopterus annectens, assembly GCF_019279795.1. Lineage (NCBI taxonomy): Eukaryota > Metazoa > Chordata > Ceratodontiformes > Protopteridae > Protopterus > Protopterus annectens. Next base: position 1,108,187,400 of record NC_056727.1, read on the forward strand.
TCTTTCTCACGGCCAAATTTACAACATGGATACTATGTGCCTTTTCTATTAACAGATCCGGTTATGGAATACCAGTCCAGCTGCTTATTTGTACTTTCATACAATTAATATAATCTATTCCTTCCAGTTTCTCTGATACACAGCAGAAAATGTCAGGTTTTATCTGAGTGCTCTGTCTTTTAGCTCTATTCTGTTTTGAAACAGTTCTTCATGAGAAGCCATATATTCAGCCATTCTTTCCTTCATTTCAACCTTGGACTTCTGCAGTTTTATCAGCTCATCTGAACAGCTACTTAAAGCTTCTTCTATTCTTTCCAGCGTTTTGTCACTTAACTCTCTGCATTTTCTTTCCACTTTCTGATTCCTCCCACCTTCATGTGCCTTCTGTGCGACTTTGATTAAGTTACTTAACCAGATAGTACTTTCAGGTCACCCATAATAAGGGACACTTTGTCCAGTGGGTTTATCTGTTTAACAAACAGAAGTACAATGGCCTAAACTGGAGAGAAATTACATTTTACAAGAGAATATGCGTTTAACTGAAAGCATTAAACATACCCAATAACTATTTCAAATGATGTACCAATGAAGAATAACAAATATGCAAAATTAAATGAACAACAATAAAACAAAGATACAAGGCAAGAATGGAAAAATGAGCCACTAGCGTCTTCCTATTTATCTGCTAAAAAGAGAGGAGGACGTTAAGGAATTGCTTTTGGAAATTATTTAACAGTCATTAGGAAAGATGAAACATTTCTTCAGAAGGGATAGCTAGGGAGTATGGTAAAATGAAAATATGGTTTAAAATAGGATAGAAATAATAGAAAGAGATATGGGAAAGAAGTCAGAAATTATTGAAAGGGGTTTCAAAAGTTAAAGTATTGCAGAGGAAAAGGAATCTCAAAGAACAGGAACAATTGCTGAATACTACAGCAGTTACCATTTTTACAAGGTGTCATATTATTTAAAATTCTTCATCTGGGTTACTGCCCAACTCTGGAAAAGAAAGCTCCCACTCACAAACCAAAACACTCAGAGGCAGCTAAGACAGTATTCTCATATTATGCAGACCAAGATTCAAACAAGCTTCTGGTGAAAAAGCCTTGTCCAGAACAGGTCAGACTCCCAAATGAAGCAAAACGAAATGACAGCCTATAAACGTTTAGAAAGTCACTGAAAGAATATCTTTATAAGGACACCAAATGCTCTTGCTTCCAGGATATTGGAATGAATTCTAGTTTGTCAGTCACAACTTCTCTGAACAGCACTCTATTGAACCAAGTCTCACTGTATAATATGTATGCATTTGTATAAAACATATCTGAACCCTCTGCATACAATGTGCATATAAACATGAACTCTCAACCTGATAATATACTATGCCTACAGTATTTCGAGTTAACTCTGTGCTAATCCATTACATCTGCTCTGCACACTTGCATTTGTTTTTATACCCAATTGATTTGTACGACATATTTTGACTTCATAGTGTCTTGCACCCAAGATCATGACTGGGTCACTACCTAGTAAATTGCGAAAAAGTAATTTGATAATATGCACACGTTTAGAAAGGTTGCTGTTAAGTACATTTTGACAGGAGGGATGAGGCCAAGCAAATGTTTGGACTGCAGATTAGACAGTCTTCCCTACCAGGAATTGATAGCAAAGTATAGGAAAAGAGAGAGGTTTGTGTGTGTGTTAAGTAAAAGACCAGCTCTAGATTTTTATTTGAATCTAGAACCATAGGTGCTACTTAAAAGTGATAATTAGTAGGGCATATAAATACTACATGATAACTACAAGAATCAATCAGAAAAGGTTAGAAAAGACTGGATTGAAAGAATGGAAAGACGATAAAGAAGACAACAATGGGAGTACAATCTATATGGCTCCCAAGTATGCAATGTTCAGAAGATTTAGGATTTTTGCATGAATGGGCTTGCATAAGCAATTTTATACTCCAAGCAGACTTCAGCAAATCTTTTTACAGGTAGATAGAAACTGCAGGAAGTGACAGGGGAAAGACAGAAGTAGTTCAGACCATGCTTTTTGGGAACATAATGAGTTAGGAGATTTTAAAAATGTCCTACAAAATACTTGGTCAGAAACACTGGGGGAGCAAATTGATTCTTTTGAGTTGGAATACAAGGGATCTTTTCCTAGCTCTTTTTGGTAGGTGCTGCGGGTCTTTTACATTGACCTGAGATTCCACCAATTCAAGCAGATGGGACTTCAGCTGTTCATTAAAGGTCCTCCATACTAAAGAAGGCTTGTTTCCTTTGAAAGGGGTATTTTTTTCAGGTGCAACCAAAGAACATTTCACTTAAAATAGGTGTCAAAAACATTAGACAGGACATCCTGTGCAGGCAAATGCCCGAGCCTCGAGTCTTAAACCAAACTTCATCAGAACCATAATTAAAGTAAGTTACATGAAAGCCCATTACAGAAAGTGTAGACAGTCAGCACTGGATATTCCTTAACCACAGAAACAGGGAGGTCTGCAAACTTCTCTATGGCCTAATCTAATAGGAAGGCTGAGACAAATAGTAAAAAAGCCATATGGTCTAGCGAAACTGTTAAAAAAGACTTGTCATGTCAGTTCAAGCTTTGTACAAGATTTCTAATGCCAAGGAAGCAAAATCCTATAGTCTCAGGGAACAATGTGAGGTCATAATGATAACTGGTTGCAGAAAGCCTAGTGAATGACTCTACCTACTCAGTTGCAGGCTTTTAAAATGCTTCTGCCTCTTGAGGTCCACAGGCTATTTCTAGACAGTAATAATAGCATACTTCACTAGCTCCATGGGTGGAATGACTAAGGTTTGATTGTTTTCTTTGCCCAATATCATTTAAATATTTAGATATTGGGGCCTTAGGTAACACATGTTGGACCTCACGAGTCTCAAGGTCTCCTCAAAGAAAGAGAATAAAGAAGGGCAAGCTAAAGGTGGGGAAGGGTTTACTGTCTTTGATCATCTCAAAGATAAGAGCTTTCAGGTTTTTCTGACTGCTTGTAACACTCAGAGGGGAAACCTCACACTATTCAGCTTTGGGCATGAGTTCATGCAATAATAAATATGCAACAGCCACATACTGAGTGAGAGGGGACAGGGAACTGGCTCACAACTGAGCTTCCACTAAGAGAAGCACTTTTGGAGAAATGCCTACATCAGGTTTAGTGCTACACCCTAGTGAATGCATCTCAAGCTTCCTTTAAACAAGCAGCTACATGTTGTCAAGTGATGAACCCAAGTGCAAGATGACCCAGCAACAACACTCTACATGGGCCACTAGGCACATCTGGACCTGGGGAAAGACACAGAGAAGGGGAATTCAGTTTCAAATTCTCTATGATCTACAGACATGTGGCTCAAGAGCCCACTCACCAGGTTTAGGCCAACTGCTCTTGATCTCTGGCCAATCATCTGACAGCTGGACAGAGCTAACACTGCTAGCACACGGCTCACAGAGACAAAAGCTAGAGATGAGTTCCCTCTGGGGCCCTTGTCACCTTCCAAGATGGCATTAACTGTGACACCTCAGCTAGTCTTTGCCCTCCCCACCAAGATTTGGTGAATGTGGGACTTCCAAGATGAATGCACACAAAGCATCAGGTTGATTAGAGCCCAGTGAGAAATTTGTTCAGTTGTATAAAACACCAGAAATGGTTATTAATCTGCAGAAAATAGACAATGGCTAGTAGTTACAGAGTGTGCATGCCCACAAATAAAAAAAAAAAAAATTGGAGAAAGAGAAAAGATCAACCAGAAAGAAGAAAGAAAAAAAAGCTCTGTGAGGAACTTTGCAGTTGTGCAGCAAAGGAGCAGTTCCTGTTTCAGCTTCTGTACAAGAGATGGCTTCCAGTAATTTAGAATAAAAATAAGTGAAATGGGCTCAGAGGTGTTTAAAATAAAGATAATTAAGGAATCTACTACATCAAATCACAAAAGGGTGAAAATGGAAAAAGCGTTATGCAGTTATTCAAATGAGCTGATATAATTGCAGAAATCTGAAGCAGAAATGAAGGAAATACTAGGTGAACACAAGATTTCTCAGGAAAAACTCTTTTGAAAAATACAACTTAAAAGACAGATTATACAGAGAAAACCTGAGATTTGAAGGAAAAGACTGCATTAATTATAAGCAACTGGACTGGTGTTCAAAGGATGGCTTTGGTAATTAACAGGGCACATCATGTGTATACTTAAAATATTGTCATGTAAAGTAACCATGATCTATTTTAGTAAAGATGCAATTGCACCAGCAGAAAGAGCTGCTCCTGATAAACTGTGGAAGAAAGAAATAGTATTTATTTATTTTACATTTCTTGATCAAGTTAGTCCGACTGAGTCTAGTGGCTCATTTTCCGCAGAGACCTGGGGAGAAAATCTCCACAGTAAGATAAATTTAATAACATAGTAGTATAACATTTTGGATACAAAGTCAAGTAGCAGTTCACAATTAACATACAATATGTGTTTAGCTTTACAAAGGTTGTAATAATGAGGTTATGCAAAGGGTATAGCATTAATCGAGTAAGAGATATACATAAATAGTTCTATATCATTCACACTAAATTTGTAAAACATTGTACCTAGTAAGGTTTAAAAGTAGGAGTGAGTAATGGGAGACAGGGGTAGCAAAGAGATGAGTAATAGGTGGTAGAAAAGCTAACAAATAGATTGTAGGTAGAGGAGTGAGGGAGGTAGCAGACATTCTGCAAAAAAAAAGGAAATTGAAGGGGGTAAGATAGTAAACAGGAAAAAAGAGTAAAGGTGGGATGGGGGCGGCGAAAGGAGTCTTAGGTGCAGGGGAAGGTAGCTTAGGGAAAATGAGTGCAGTGGCAAGACCAGATTGTTTTCAGATATTCTCTAGAGGCTGTTTTGAATTGATATGGATGTTTTAGGGATCTAATTTTGAAGGGAAGTTTTGCAGTTGAACTGGGCATATAGGAGTGCTTGTGGAAAATTATTATTATTATTCACTGTACACTAAGTGCAAGAGAAGGAAGTTTATCCTAGAAATATATTTTCCTTAAGTTTAAAGACTTTTTTGATGCAGAACAGGTTAAAGAGGAAATAAAGTTTAGACAACAAACAGTGAGCCATCATCCTAAATGGGATTCTGCTTCTCTATCTTTTAACAGTAACAAAGCCCATAGAGCGACTTTGACAGTGAATCCTTTGCCACTGTTCTGAAGGAAAATGTTTCAGCAACAGAAAAAAGCCCAAAAGCAGACAAGTAGAAGAAATCAGTAATATCTTGGACTTGAACTAGAACGCAATGTTGGAAGGTCAAGATTAGATAAAGCCCAGCAACAATGCGAAATTTGTGAATATATGGAAGAACTGTAAAGCATAAATCCCATTACATGTAGTTTAGTAATGTGAACTGCTGTTCCACAAAAAAGCTGTTAAAAAAGACTTGAAATCTGTTGGATGCATTAAAATGATGCAGGAACTCTTACGTGTAACCCCTACTTTATGTTATTAATGTATCAGAAGACAATGAAGGGAATGATAAATTAACTGTAAGCTAAAAAACGTTCTTGTTCATGTGTGCACATAAATTTAAAATGTAAACTGCATGTTATATTGCAAAACAGTTCTACGTAGTATGCAGTCGGAGCCAATTTAAATGGGTGGGAGTTTTATCAATGGCTGCTATGCATTTTAGAGATATCAAAGTAAGAAATACCCTTTAACTGTAATTTGTCAAGGTTTTATTTTGTAACAAGATAAAGGGTGAAAAGAAGCACATTAAAGTTTCCATAATATTGCAGTGTTGAAGTGCTGGGGGTTGTAAAAGTGCATTGATGATATTACATGCAAAATTTAATGGCAACAATGTGCTTTGTTTTTATAGAGGTGGATGTCTAATCTACTGCCCTTAGTCTAAGTAAGCTACAGACAAGATTTCTAAGCAATTAAGCTTGAAAAACAAAGGAAAATTATGAGAGATGGTAGAGCTTTATTGCATTTGCAAAAATGTATTTTCTGCTTTTTTTCCATTAGCATCTGCTATACCTAGAGACACGGAGCAAAGTGATGCAAGCAATCAATCATTAGGATCCAAGTGAAATCTGCTAGGATTCCTTCTTGCATTTGCAAAGTTTCTCACTTTTTTTGTCCATTAAATGTTTTTAGTTTGAAACAAGGAGTTCTCAGGTACAAGCAATTAATCATGAAAGTTCTTGACCAGTGTGTATTCTAAGTGAAACTTGCAAGGTCTCCTTTTTGCATTTGCAAAGTTACTTGTTTTTCATTAGCAAATGCTTTTCACTGGATTAAAGGAGTTTGTAGATGCATGTAATTGATCAAAGTGTCTGAATTGTGTGTTCTGGCTTATATGTACAAGATACAATAAAATTACCTTTTAAACGGAAATTGACAAGCAGTTCAATGAAAATGAACGAGGTGTGAAATTGTGGGAAGTGAATAGTTATACAAGCAGGTGCCTTCCCATTAAGTCTTAGTACCTTACTACAATAAATATAACAGAATACAATTTAGTTTAAGGGTAGCCAGTGCACTTTTTCATAATGCTAAATGTTAACGTTCACTGAAAGTGTGCAACTTGTTTTTCACAACTGGAAAGTGAAAAGAGGCAAAATAATTCAGACAGCAATCTGTGTAAATGCTTTGGCATGGTTAACCCAAACTTTAGGATATCTAAATCCTATTTGTGCAAATATCAATATGGGGGAACTGCACTCATTTAGAAGAGTAAACTTCCTTTTTGGAATGTGTATATAGTTTTCTGTGTCTTCTGAGAGTTAAATGTGGTTGGAGCTTTGAAAAAAATGCATTTTTCCTCGAGTGTTTCACAGAATTTAAAGCAAATGCTGTAGGCATGACTGGAAAGAGAGAAAATTGGAAACACTTTTTGGGAATGTAACGAGTTGGCAGATTTTAACAGTTCCCTACAAACATGGTCAGAAATGGGGGCCAAATGACTAATGATGGGAATGATTCTTTGGGATGTAGCATCTTAACTTCCTAAAATAAAGACTAGAAAAAAGAAATCAAGATCTAAACAAATAGTAAGTAAAGTACTTAATACTGCAAAGGAGATGAACAAACTAGAGGTGGAATCTTTAAAAAAGGGAAGGAGCAAACTTCACAGAAATAAGTGGAATTTGTGGGAACATTACATGTGGAATGATCGCCAAAATACTTCTTGAAGTGGATTACAGTGAGCAAACCAAAATTAAAACAAAAAAAACACACCATAATAAGACAACAGATCACAACTGCAATATATCCAGTTGAGCTCTTTGTCTTTTAACTTGACTTCTTCAGTCAGGCAGCAAATAATGCGACAGGGAAAAGAAACTGTGTGTGATGAGGCTAAGCAGAAATTAGCAAATCCTATCTAGTCCTTGACCTGAAGTGTCATAGTAATCCATATCCATTACTGTCCTTGTTTAAGAGGGGACTACAGCAAATCCTGAAGCAAGATGCACAGAAATGCCTTTGGCAGAACCACCAAATTAGGCGGCCCTATATTTCCAACACCCTGCTGGCCTAGCAGGAAGGTGGCCAAGGAAAGTCTCCTGTGTGATCTTGTCTGGGAACTCAGCCCTGGAAAAGATTTCCAAAGGAATTTCCCTACTCATTCTGATGAGGCTAATCAAAAAGTTCTGTCCACAAAATGGAAAATAAAAACACGCAAAGATCATCTCAACAGCCCAAGAAAGAACAATGTTCCTGTGAAGAGAGTTCACTTTGGCTCCAATAGGGCCCTAAAGGGACACTGTAATGTAGCCAGAGAAAGGGAGAACAATCCAATGGACTATCTAAGCAAGAAAGCTTGAAGCACACTCTTTGACCCCCCCTACACACACACAAATGCTGGAGACAAAGACTCTACCCTCAAAGGAGCAGGAAGACAACAGGAGAACTCAGTTCAACTTAAGTGGAACCCCATCAGTTATAGACTCTAGCCCCACAAGACACCGCTGTAATAGAAGAAGCTAAGACATCCTGAGAGAAGGAATCCTCTCAGTAGTCATGGCCATTCTGGCTTATGGAACCCAGAACATCAGCACATCCAGGTGGGTAAGCCAATCAGAAATGAGGATAGACCAGCTCCCCCCTGGCAGTAAACCCATAACAACACTACCACTACAAAAAACTACCAAAAAGAATGTCACTGAGAATTTAAAACTTTAGGAAAGGCATTTCAATGTGTAATATGTGGCAAATAAAAAAAAATACTGCAGTGTTTTTCTTTGACACAGTGAAATGTTGTTCACTGAATATGATGGAAATGTAATTGCAGGGAGGAACATCCATCAAACAAAAGACATCCAGTGAAAATTATAAAGTGGAATATAAGTGGTAATATATGTATTTTATTAACCTGGAATGTGAATGGTTGTGTAGGTAAGGAGAAAAGGTTAAGAACATTATCTTACATACAAAGGAGTAAGGCACAAACAGCAATGGTACAGGAAATGCATTTACAGAGGGCTAAACATGGAAGCTTGATAAAGGGATTTAAGGGTGTTATTCAGCTAAAAAACAAGCCAAAGGCATAGGGGGTGATAATACTACTGGGAAGAGGGATTTCCTTAGCAATAGAGGAAGAAAAAAGGATGGACTTCGAAGGTGTGTGTCAGTAATGAGCTACTGGTTTGGAAATAGAATCATCTTTTTAAGAATGTGTCCCACACAAGACTGCAGTTTTAGAGCAAAGATGAGTGGTACGATAAATAAGTTTTCGGCAAGGGATTCTAATTACAGAAGTGACATGAATATAATCTGTAACAATGAAGATTTATCAGGGGGTGTTGAGGGTGCCCATTAACAGAAAAGCAAAAATAAATATATGATAGTATTTGGTATGGAGGATGCAACAGCAATCTTACGAGCACAGGTGGAATAGACTGAACACTCCCGCAGTTATGAGAACTTGGTCAGACTGCACAGATACTACATAATGCAACAAAATGTTTAACTGAGGACACAGTAGTACATCTTCTCACAATATCTGATCAAGCACCTGTAAAAGTTACAATAAGGTCTCAAGGCAGCGGGAAGGGAGATCAGCAGTTACACTTTCCTACTTATTTTTGAAAAGGCAGGGATTTAAAGATTCAGGAAGAAGAAGAAAAAAACTAAAATGCTTCATAACATACTGCTGGTGCTGTGAAGCAAGCAGTGAATAAACAAGCTATGACTGAAACATTTAAAAATACTGGAAAATGGTACTCAAAATATTGTGAAGGGTCGGCAAGGATTGAAGTATGACAGAATAATTTAGAAAACCTGGCAGGTAAGAAAGGGAAGCAGCTAAAATATGCCAGGGAGAGCATCAAAGAATATCTGGCAAAATACATGATTGCAAAAAAAGTGGCACTTGGGCAATTTATTCTATGGCAGTGTTTTTCAAACTTTTTTGGGGACAATGAACCCTACAGAAAAGTATTTTATTTACTTTACATTTGTTAACCGGGTAGAGTTCGGCTGGGCAAGTAGCCCGTTTTCAGTGGAGATCTGGGGAGATAAACCCCATAACAATAGTACAAAAAGATTACAAAATTTTTTAAAAGATTTACAAACAATATACAAAAAGTTTGACAGTTGCCAACAATCACAGTTTACAAAAAGAGGAATGTAAAAAAGAAAACATTACATTTCTTAAGCCTTACTACAGACAGTAATGGAACTAAGACAAGAAGATAGCAGAATAGAAAACATTTGATCAAAGGCATGAGAAACTAGCCAGGAGTATTACAGGAGCCCTATGAAATTTTCCAACAAATATTTAAACTAGAAATACTTAGAGTAGCAGCCACTGTAGACACAGTAAAGTACTCCAAGTTAACTATACTTAAACGCACACTAGTCCATCAAACCCAAATTAAGAACTGTTTAAAATGAAAATGAGCACATAAGAAGATGGTGAGATGCTTTCATCCACAGACAGCTTGCTCCCAGCAATGTAGCGCTTACAGCTACTTTGACTGTGCTCAACTCAGATGTCAAGAGTGTAATGAAAAAGAATTGACACACAATAAATCCCATTTCAAAACTGTTTCACACAACAGTAATCACGAGGTATTCAGACTTGTTCACAAAAGTATTAGTTATGCAAAGCCAGAAAAAATGATCAAATAACAGCAGTCACTTTCACCTGCACCTAGCAATTACAGCTACTCAGCAGTTTGGGCATGTCTCCGGCATCTGACTGTAATAAGATAAAATGACAGCCACATAATACAACTGAAATAGCTTTATAAAAAAAAAATCACACGGCCATAGTTCCCTAACTCTTGGCACAAGAGTCAAAGAATAATTTGGGTAGGGGAAGCCTAAATTCTGGAAAAAAAATTTGACTTGTTTCTACATACTTACAAAACTGGTAGTATAACAGGTTTTGCAATAGCATGCATTTTCATCTGAGAGATATGAAGTCTGAAATTCAAACCACTGTCATTTATTGACAGCAGTCATCCTCAGTTTGTCAGAACACCCCAATTTTTAAGAGGAAAAGACCAAAAATATGACTACTGAGAGAGAAAAAACAAACACGGCTACCTCCCTCCTCCCAAGCAAAGTATTCTTATTGTCTCCAACTTTAATTGCAAGAATCAAAGAAATAGCCAAAAGAATGGGACATATTTTAAGTATTGCTCTTACATTCTTAGATGCTCAAACAGGTTCTGCATTAGCATACATTTTCAGAAGGATATAAAGTCTGCAACTAAGCATGTCTTTCATCATCTTCTTTCGGCTGTTCCCATTAGGGGTCGCCACAGCAGATCACCTGTTTCCATTTCTTCCTGTCTTCTGCATCTTGCTCTGTCACACCAACCACCTGCATGTCCTCTCTCATCACATCCATAAACCTTATCTTAGGCCTTCCTCTTTTCCTGTTACCTGGTAGCTTCACCCTTAGCATCTTTTTCCCAATATACTCAGCATCCCTCCTCAGCACATGTCCAAACCAACGTAATCGTGCCTCTCTGGCTTTGTCTCCAAACCTTCCAACCTGGGCTGACACTCTAATATACTTATTCCTAATCCTGTCCACTCTCATCACACCCAGTGCAAATCTTAACATCTTTAATTCTGCCACATCCAGCTCAAACTCCTGCCTTTTTGTCAATGCCACTGTCTCCAACCCATATAACATAGCTGGGTCTCACTACCCTATTGTAGACCTTCCCTTTCACTCTTACAGGTACTCGTCTGTCACAAATCACTCCTGACACTCTTCTCCACCCACTCCATCCTGCCTGTACTCTCTTCTTCAACTCTCTTCCACACTCACCATTACTCTGAACTATTGACCCCAAATATTTAAACTCATCCACCTTCGCCACCTCTACACCTTGCATCCTCACCATTCGTCTGTCCTTCCTCTCATTAACACACATATATTCTGTCTTAGTCCTGCTGACCTTCATTCCTCTTCTCTCTAGAGCATATCTCCATCTCTCCAGGGTCTCCTTCATCTGTTCCCTACTCTCACTACAGATCACAACGTCATCTGCAAACATCATAGTCCAAGGGGACTCCTGTCTGATCTTGTCTGTCAACCTGTCCATCACCATTGCAAATAAGAAAGGGCTCAGAGCTGATCCTTGATGTAACCCCACCTCTACCTTAAACGCATCAGTCACTCCCACCGCAGAACTCACCGCTGTCACACTACCCTCGAACATATCCTGTACCACTCTTACATACTTTTCTGACACTCCTGACTTCCTCATACAATACCACAACTCCTCTCTAGGCACCCTGTCATATGATTTCTCTAAGTCTACAAAAACACAATGCAACTCCTTCTGATCTGTACTTATCCATCAACACTCTCAGAGCAAAGATCGCATCAGTAGTGCTCTTTCCCTACTGATGCGATCTTTGCTCTGAGAGTGCAACTAAGCATGTCTTTACTTTAGCTAAATGACTGCACACCTAAATGCTTTGCAAGACTTTGAAAATCACAAATTGTATTAGGAAAAGACAAAAACATGAAGAAAAATCATAACAGGGCAGACAGATGGTTGAAAGATATGCATTGTGTGATTGCAGTACAATTCTCTCCAAAGCCAACAATTTTAAGAAGAAAACGCTAAAAATACGAGGCAAAAACACAGATGAGATCTAGACCCAGTTGTCCAGCAAAGCTATTTACAGATACCTGTCTGCCAGTTTAGATAAATAACTTACCTCACATTCCAGCAGCTGTACTCACAGACAGCAGCCATTCATTCACTGTTTAATATTCATGGGTTTCTGGTCTGGCAAGGAACAGGGCCTGAACTTTGAATGGTTAAGTGCACCCCATGGTGCTGCAATTCAGTTTTTAAAAAGAGCTCAAAAGGTCATTTTTGTAATTTATTTTACAAGTAAAATACAAAATAAAATAGAAAACAGCATGTGGAGCTCCTATTTTCTGCTGGCCATTGTATATAGAAGTCATAGATGTTGTTCTGGAAAGTACAGTTTTGTACCTACCATAAATGTAGATGTCCGAACTGGATAGCATCTGCAGTCATAACAAGTGGGTTGTCCTGTCGTCAGGCAGCCCTTCAGTCGGCCGGATTCCAAAGTCCGGGTCCGCTTCGCTGATGTCGCACACCCGGCGTCATCTCTGTTGGTCTTCGGTATAAAGGCATCAGCCGGCGCCATTTTCCTCAGTGTTTCTTGCCCCAGATGCCAGTAGCCCTCTTGTAGGCTAAAATTTGGATAGATGCCAATGTTTCCAAATAGATAGAGGTAAACACAACAATAAGCATGTATGTACATATACACAAACAAATACACCATAAAAGACTCCCCAACAGCTAGCTATTAGAAGGGTAAACACCCTAGGAGTACCACAGAGGGATGGAGGGAGGGTAATCCTGACTGCAGATGCTATCCAGTTCGGACATCTACATTTATGGTAGGTACAAAACTGTACTATGTCCTTCATGGATGCATCTGCAGTCATAACAATGGGTAGAATACCATAGCCAACTAGGGAGGAGGATAAAAGTAGATTATGGTGTGTTTAGGATCCCTTGCAGTACAGCAGTGGCAAACCCTGCTCGGGATCTGGAATATAGAGGCAAATTATAATGCTTGGCAAATGTATGCACGGAGGTCCAAGTAGCCGCCTCAATAATGTCTTTGGTTGCCACCGTCCTGCATAAGAAGGCTGTGGTAGTGGCTGTTGCCCTTGTAGAATGAGGTCTTATGTTCTGTGGAATTGGTTTTCCATGGAAGGAGTAACAGAATCGTATGCAATTTCCTATCCATTTGGAGATTGTCTGTTTGGAAATAGCTTTTCCTTCCCTTCCTGTTGCATAGGCTACAAAAGTTGGTCAGTCTTTCTGCTATTTTTGTTCTGTCCAAGTAGTAGCGTAGCTGTCTATGTACATCCAAGGTATGCAGTATTCTTTCCCTCTGTTTTGTGGGTTGGGAAAGAAGGTAGGTAGGTGGATTGCCTGGTTTAAAGACACTCTGGATACCACCTTAGGCATAAATGTAGGATTAGTCCTCATGGACACTCTATCTTGGTGGAAGATTAGGAAGGGTTGCACTGCCATTAAGGCCTGTAGTTCTGAAACCCTCCTTGCTGAAGTAATTGCCAGTAGGAAAGCAGTTTTCCATGACAGGTGTTGTAGGTCTGCTGTTGCTGCTGGTTCAAAGGGTGCTAGTGTCAACTTTTCTAGCACAAAGTTTAAATCCCAAGCTGGTAATGGTGGTTTTCTTGGAGGTTTTACATTCTTGATTCCTCTGAGGAATTGCCTGAGCAAAGGGTGCGAAAAACAGGTGTATCAAAGCTGTATTCTGCTGAAATAGCTGATGCATGTATCTTGATGGAGGAGTAGGACAGGCCTGAATGAAGAAGTTCGGCCAGATACTCCAGAATGTTAGGCATATCTATGTTTGACACATCTTTTCCTCTTTCCGTACTCCAGATGACAAACCTTTTCCATTTTCCAGCATAGTTCCTTCTTGTTGAAGGTCTGCGTGCTTCAAGAATAATGTCTAACTCTTTGGGAAAGTTCTGGAATAGCTGCTGTTATGTGATGTTCCATGCAGTCAGTTGCAAGGTTTTTAGGTTTGGATGTATGATGCTGTAGTTGTTCTGTGTTAACATCAAAGGCATCAGGGGAATTGTCCACATATTGTTCCGAGACATGCTCCTCAGTAGTGGGTACCAGTGTTGTCTTGGCCAGTTTGGAGCTATCAGGATTATCCTTGGACATTCTTCCTTGATTTTCAGTAGTACCTTGTGTATCAAAGGAAGAGGCGGGAATGCATATGTTGTTAGGCCTTTCCAGTTGAAAGAGAGCGAATCCACTTTCCATGCTAATGGGTGGAATGTCCTTGTGCAGAATTTTTTGAGCTGGTGATTGAGAGGTGATGCGAATAGGTCTATCTGTGGCATTCCCCATTTCTTTGAGATGGTCTTGAAGATGTCGAAGCTTCCATTCGTGGGCATCCGGTGGTTCTGCTTAATATGTCTGCTAGGGTATTGTCTTTCCCTGGTACAAATATTGCCTGTAACTGGATGTTGTAGCTGAGTGCCAGGGTCCACAGCTCCAAGGTCATTCTGCATAGGGGGTATGAATGAGTGCCTCCCTGTTTGTTGATGTACCACATGACTGTGGTGTTGTCTGTCCTTATCATCAACTGGCCCTCTTTGAGAAATGGTTTGAACTTTTGGATTGCCAGTTTTACTGCCAGCATTTCTTTTAGGTTGATGTGCAGTTGAAGTTGATCCTGTGTCCACAATCCTTGCACGCATTTGTCCAGCATGTGGGCCCCCATCCTAGGTCTGAAGCGTCTGTTGTGATGGTCTGGCTTGCTTGACATCTAAGGGTAGGCCTGGGTTTGACTGGCATGCCTGAGCCCACCATAGGAACTCCTGTTTTAAGCATGGAATTAGTGGGATTTCTGTTTCTAGACTGTGTCTGTGTTGGGACCATAAATTCTTTAGGTACCACTGTAGTTTTCTCATATGTAGTCTGGCAAATGGAACCAAGATTATGCATGATGCCATGAAGCCCAAGGCCTGCAGTACTTTTCTTGCTGTTAACTTGTTCAGTTTTGTTAGTGCCAAGAAGTATAGAGGAGTTCTTTTGTTTTTCTGTAGTCAGGAATGCCATTTGTTTTACTGTGTCCAATTCAAGAATGTCCTTGTTTGGGATGGTATCAGCCTTGACTTTTGTAAATTGACTGTGTATCCCAGTGCTTGTAGCAAGTAAATGACCCTTTGTAAATCTGTTGTCAGCTTGCCTTTGTTGTCCCCTTGTAGCAGGCAGTCGTCCAGGTATGGGTAAATTTGAATTCCCTGAAGTCTGCAATGGCGATTACTGATGCCAGGCATTTTGTGAATACTCTGGGCAGTAGATAAGCCAAAAGGCAATGCTGAGAATTGATAGTGCTCTGATCCTGCAAGAAATCTGAGGTATCTTCTGCAGATTGGTCGAATGGGGACGTGCAGGTATGCCTCCTTGAGATCTAGAGTTACCAGCCAAGACTCCTTGCCCAGCATGGGAAGAAGTTGCTGTAAGGTCAGCATTTTGAATTTTGGGACAATGATGTATGTATTTAAGGTGGACAGGTAATTGGTCTCCAACTTTTTCCTTTCTTGGAACTAGGAATAGTCTGGAGTAGAACCCCTTTCCTTGCTCTGCTGTTGGCACTCTTTCCACAGCTCTCATGTTTGCTAACTCCATTATCTGGCGTAGAGCCTCTGTTTTTTGATTTGGAGGTAGATTTGGCATTCCTCTTTTGACTGGAAAAGTGTGGAAGTGAAACCGGTAACCTTGATCTATGGTTTGTAAAATCCACTTGTCCTTTGTTATGTAGTGCCAGTTCTTTGAAAATAAGGTTAACTTTCCGCCTAGAGGAGCTGCTATTTGTCTCCTGGTAGGCGGATTTAGGGTTAAGTCACTGTGGTTGTGTTGATGTAGTGGCAGTGGCTGTGTCTGTGCCTCTGTTGTTACCTTGCCACTGTCTTCCTCTGTAGGCACCTCCTCTGGATTGGTTTCTGCCTCTGGAACGCCTATTCCTGCCCCTTTGAAATTTTGTGGAGTCAGGAAAGGACCAATTTTGGCAGGCCAGTTCCTGCTAAACCTTGGGGTTGAACCTGCAAGAAATCTTTAACAGTTTGAACAGATTTTGCCTTTTCTTCCATTTTCTTCATAACCTGCTGGGCAGATGTACCAAACAAACTTGTCTTGTCCATAGGAGCATCTAGCAACTTAGCTTTAACATGATCCGGTAAAGCTTGTTCCTTTAGCCATGCATGCCTTCTTATCACTGTGCCTGTCATGGCTGATCTAAATGAAGCCTCCAGTGCATCATAGCCACATTTTAAGGAATGGTTGCTAACCTGTTGTATGTTATTTACCATCTCTAATACATATTTCTTATCAAGAGATTCATCAGTGGTTAGTTTTTAGTTAACTGATCCAGCATAAACTCTTGGTATTGTATCATGTGAAACTGACAGTTTAAAGCTCTAGCTGAGAGAGTAGCTGAAGTGTAGACCTTTTACCCCATCTGTCTAATGACCTTGCTTCCCTTTCAGAAGGAATAGGGTTTTAGCTATGGTCGGCTACTGCCTTGGGGCCCTGGGATATAGTTTCTGGGTCTGCAAGTGGAGCCTTGTAAAGGTGGTGATGAGTATCTGGCACCCTGTAAAATCTGTCTGGTTTGGCAGGGGCTGGGGTAAAGAATCTGGAGCGGAGCAAACATCATTGAAAGCATCATCCACCACAGAGAACAGGGGTATAGCTAAGGGCCTGTGCTGTGGGAGGTGCAGAAAAGTCCTAAGTCTTTTCTGGAGTCTGAAAAATCCTGCTGCTGCCATTGGAACTGTTCTCGCATGGCATGCAAGGTTTCCCCAAAGGAGAATTCTTCTGGTGGGGAAGCAGCTGGGATGGATTCTTCAGCATCAGAATCTTCAAAATTGGAGAAGGAGCCTCTGGCTGGTCAGTTATGTCTGATTCATCAGCAGAATCATCAGAGGACACTGGCTCGGGGCTCTGCCCTAGGTCTCTTCTCTGGGGGCTGAGAGGCCCTGTCTGGGTGAGATTGAGATCCTCTAATTAAAGAAATTAAATCTTCTGCCAAAGTAAGCATTTGAGAACTAGAAGAGGGCCTGGATGTGGGTGGTTTAACAGGCACTGTTTTAGTAGTCTTGGCTGCTTTAGCCCTGGCGAAGGCCTTAATGGACATGGCTGCTGGAGGCCTAGCAGCACCACGTGCTGGGGTAGAAACATGCAAGGGGATGGTGTCTGATAAGTCAACCACCGTAGTGGGTAAAATTTCTGAAGTCGTTTCAAGAGTTGTAGCAGGGGCCTCAGTTGTAGGAATAGGTTCAGCTGTACTTTGTTCAGTTTTCTCGGTTTCGGCGGAAACAGAGACACTCATGTTTGCTTGACCATGGTTTCGGCGAAACCGCGGACCGCGACTGTCGGTCTTTATCTTTGCGTTTTTTGCTAGATTGGGTAGTCGGAGGATCCGGCGGCATAATGTAAAATCAGAACCGAAAAACTGTTCTGCAAACTCCGACCGACGCCTAAGCGTTCGTCGGTTGAAAGAAGCACAGGCGAACAGGCTGCTACGACCTGGGGTGGGGCTAAACAAGGGAGACA